>NW_027370534.1:0-35383 GCF_046119375.1 Phyllobates terribilis | reverse complement strand
TCCTCCTTAATGCTTCCAGAAACCCATCAGTTCTTTTCCTGTTAGCCTCCATCTTCGTATTGGCAAGCTCGACAAGATAACTAACGACTCTTTGGACACAAGGAGCTCCTTATTAGAGCCCAAAGGCACCTCCAATCGAATGGAACAACGGATGGCAACCATCACTCTCTTCCCACTGACGCTCGTAATCCCCGATTCCTAAACCCGCAAGAGATAGCAAGCGATACCAGAAGCTGCGCCGATTGCACATCCTTACATTCAACAGCGATTATAAGGGGCTCAAATCGAAGAACTAGGTCGGAGTCCGGTGATGAGTGAGTTAACTGGGATTCGGAGAGAAAAGGAGGCGGAGAACGGAGGCGGGGTCGGCAGGGTCGTGAGTGATGAAGATCAAGTCCCTCCTTTAGTCGTCTTGGCGGCGGTTGGGTGGGAGAATATGGAGATGCGGCCTGAGCAAGAGCTGGTGGTGAAGAAGGAAGAGTGGAGGTTTAGGGTTTTGAGGAGTGGTAAGATGGGGGCGTCAATGTTGCCTTAGGGGACTTATCGGGCGAGGTATCCGCCATGGCTGCAAGTGCCGCAGCTTTTCTCTTTTGGAACTCCATTCTTTTTCTTCTTCTTCCTCACAAATCTCACGTCTTCAGGGTTTCGTTACCGGCGGCCGCTCGACTGGATTATGAGCTTCCCGCCCCCAGCCGTACAACGACATTTGCGCCGTTTTACTTTTTAAAAGGGTTTTTTTACAAACATCTCAGAAATAAGTCGCTCCAAAAAAAAGGAACAAAAATATTTGTGTTGTAAATGTAGTAGATTTTGAAGAAATTTAAGAATTTCTTATTTCTCGAATATATTTTGCTAAATTTTATTTCTCCTAAGTTTTTTATCTTCTAGAAAAGTTTAACAGTTATTTACTGTAATTATATAGTAAGATAAATAATTCACCTAATTGTCTACAACACTCCATTACTATTTACTTTTGACATAAAAATGTGACTTGTTTAAAAGAGGACCATGGTAAACTAATTTAGGTTGTAAATTTGATGTTTCTGCCTAAACCTTGTCAGGGAAATCCTGTGGGATAAAAACTTAATCAAAGAGAAAAAAAGTACAGTGCGTACAACCCTCCCCCCTGAATTTAATATATCTCTCGAATCTTCACATCCTCTCTTTTACACAAGTTCTTCAAACTTCTTGGAATTTAATGACTTTGTGAACAAGTCTACAAGATTATGACATGATCGAATTTGTTGGACATCAATCTTGTCTTCTTTCTCTAAATCATGGTTTTGAGAAGAGCTTTGGTGAAATGTGTTTTATTCGATCACCTCTAATGTAATCATCTTTTACTTGTGTGATGCATGCAGAATTATCTTTATATATCTTGGTTGGATTTTTAGGGATTGTCTTCAACTTGCATTCATTTTGAATATGCCTAATCATTGACCTTAACCAGACACATTCTCTTCCCGCTTCATAAAGAGTAATTAATTCTGCATGATTTGACGATGTTGTTGTCAGTGTTTGTTTTGTTCATTTTCATGACATGGTTACCTCCGTAAATAAAGACATAACTATTATGAGATTTTGCTTTATGTAGATCTTATAAGTATCATACATCTGCATATCCAGCAAGAGTAGCATTTGTATTTTTATGATAAAACAAACTGAGGTATGTGGTTACCACGTAAGTAACGAAATACATGCTTAATTTTGTTCCATTGTTGCCTTGTTGGTAGTGAGCTATACATTGATAATAAGTTCATTGAAAGGCAATATCCGGTCTAGTATTATTTGCAAGGTACAATAATGCACCAATTGCACTGAATATGTTACTTCAGAACCAAGTTGATCATCATGAATATTTAGTGAGTGGACGAACATTGAGAACTTAATGGATGTGCTTTGTCCGTATAAAATCTTTTCAATACCTTGTCGATGTAATTGTTTGATGGATAATATTCCATTTTGCAAATGCTCAATTTGTAAACCAAGACATAATTTGGTTGTTTCAAAATCTTTCATTTCAAATTCTTTTGTTAAGTATTTTACAGCATTCTCAAGTTCATTGGCTATTTGGCTATAGCGATAATGTTCAAATCATTTACATGTACTGCAGTAATAGCTAAACCCATGTTTGGATTGCTTGATAAAAACACATAGACAAATAGCATCGTTCTTATAACCTTCTCTTATAAGGTATTCACTAAGTATATTGTACCACACTCTTCCAGACTGTTTAGACCATAAAATAATCTTTATTGATTCGATATCTTTTGGTGGTTTTATTCCTTCAGGAACTTTCTTATAGATATCATTTGGTCAAGTGATCCATTTAAATAAGTGGTTAGTACATCCATAATTGCATATGAAGTTCCTTTATCACGATTAGGCTAATAAAAAATCTTAATATAGTTGCATCAACTACAGAGGAATATGTCTGTTCATAATTTATCCTTTGTATTTGAGAAAATTCTTGAGCTACAAGTCTTTCCTTCTATCTCACAATCTCATTTTCTCATTTCTTTTTCATACAAATCCATCTATAGCCTACTAGCTTTATACCCCGTTGGATGGGCATTACTGGATCAAAGACTTCACGTTTTCAAGTGATGTTAGTTTAGTTGTGTAGCCTCTTTCCATGTTGGTCATTTGTGTCTACGATGACATTCATCATTACTTTTGTGGCTCAGTATCTGACGGGGCCTAAACGGTCATTGTTTGCCTAATCAAAGTAATTATCCTAACTAGCAATTCTACAATTAAAGAGGCAAGTAAGGGTCGAATCCCATAGTGAGTCGGATTATCAATTCTTGTGTAAATATTATGATTAAGTAGTATAATAAACAATGGGGTTTTGTATGCAACTAAATGAACTAACTTGATTCTAGAAGTAATAAGAGAAAACACTTCATTCAACAAGCATCCACATAATAGATAGATAGGTTGATCATTGACAACTATTGACGCTCCAGTTCATCAAATTCATACTATATGGTTGTCCTAATCCTGCTCTGATATAGTTATTAGTCCAACTAGTCCTAATAACCCTTACTAATCTACAACCCTAAAACTATCAAGATTTAATAACCTAGCAGCACTGAACTCACGAATAGATAGGTGCGTGCATTTCCATTGACTTTAGTCGATATTTAACATGCAATCAAACGCTCTCTACAATAGCAATTCCCAACTAGATCATGCATTGACTTGCTATACAAAGATATAAGACCTTTGAACTAGAAATAATCAAACACTAGCAATATGAATAGGTCTAATCTACCTAGATGATCATGCCAGATAGATAAATCAAATTCAATAAACAATTAAGCGCAAGATAGATGAAGCAATCCAAATACGAATAAGACCAAGGTTAGAAGTTTTACAACCAAGTCATTTGAAGGCTTCAGACATTGAACAAAGCAAAAGAGAACTAGTGTGACATAGTTTCTCTAGAACGCAAAAATATAATTGTGATCTAAGATTATGATGGATGAGGAGGTAAAGCTCTAAATCTATTTAATTCAACCATAAAATATAAATATAATAATACTAAAAGCCCAACCTGAAACTCTATCAGAAAGAAGGAGAGGCCTGAAGCAATTCCAGCAAACGAAGTCCAAGCTTCGTATTCGGCCAAACAGGGGAACGATCACTCCACCTAGGGAGAGATCACACCAGGGCTCATCTTGGCCACTTTGGCTCGCTCACAAGTGCGCGGTCGTGCCTAGGTTTCTGCAGCCCCTTGCGGATGCATCTTCTTCTGTGTGGTAGCGCCTTCATCCATGTGGCAATCTTTTCTTAGTCTTTCCTCAAATGTTTGTATCCTCATGAATAATGTTTTTGCACTATAGGGTCCGGATTACAAAAATACGCTCCATAACATTGTCAAATCACATAACAACATTAACAATCATTGGATGTGTTATGCAAGATAACGCCTATCAAACTCCCCTACACTTAGACTTTCTCGTCCTCGAGTAGGCTGCAATGAACGTATTCCTTCATTATGAACATCAGCCTCTGCGAGTATGTAGAAAATTGATAGCAGTGGTCATCATCAACACTTCAGCTCCATGTATCCGCAATCATCAAAACAAATGTGTAGACTCCGACTCTACCAAAAATCTATAAAAGCAAAACAAAGCAAGACTCAAAACGACTCTAACTTATCCCAAAATGCATGTTATCAATAATTCTTCAAACTTGAACTATGTTTGTCCCAATCAAGCATATGACAATGAATCCATAGAATATGTAAAAGCTATGACAATCCAAGTGACATATGAAGGATAATAACGCAAGATCAAACAAACAAAAAATTCCCTTTCTAAAATCCTCCATAATCAATGATAAGATAACATAAGTTCCAACACCATCGAAAGCACACACAAAAATCACAACTCACCCCAAGAAATACCACGTAGAACTTTTTATTGCTTCTTTTCATCCTATTCACTTATTCAATATTTTTTCTTTGAAAACCATTATTTGAGGTATCGGGTCTGTCCGTTTTACGGTCCAGACCCACTAATAAAACTCTTTTCTTTGCCATGGGGGATCGAACCCGGAGTGATCTTTCACACCAATGGAGATAGCATGCTCTTCTGACTTACCCCTCTTATTTCCTTTATATGTATTTTTGTAATGAAATAGATGGAATCAAGATAATATGAACAACATGATAAACTAGAGATGAGAGGGTAAAAATGCTATTTTAGTATTGGCCGTAATGCATCCTAATCAAAGTCCACATGCTCAAGTCATTGTAGAAAAATTTATCAATCATATCATCATCATATACAATTGCAATATCAACATCTAAAGTACATTAAAGAGATTCAAAGTCAATGCACCATTATAAGAACTCACAAAGTACCAAATAGGGTAAATATGATAACCGACTCATAAAAATTAGATCAAAAATGAAAAAAAAACTCAAAACAAACGTAACGAGATAATTTCCCTCCCCCACACTTGAAGAACACAATGTTCCTATTATGAAATAAAGAACAAAGAACAAAGATAGGTGAAAGAAGGAGAAAGTACCTCATATCTCTGGTTGCCTCTCGAGCAGCGTCTTGGTTAAAGTCATTGGCTCGACTTCTTAGCTCTCAATCATCCAGCAATCGGCCCTTCACAAACCATCTCTTCCCGAAATTCCTTGTCGATCCTCACATAATAAGACTTGACTCATTTTCTTTTCATTATTCCCTTATCATACCAAGCCTTCTTCTTTTCCTTGTATTATCTTGGGGGTAACTTAGGCTCAACTTTCCGTACCTACAGAATAGAGAAAGAGAGAGTCTTGTCACCTCCAAAGTCAGTAACAGGGACCCACCAACCAAACACACCTCAGCATCATCTGTATCCTAAATGGGATCAACCACGTCAATAACAAAAATAAAGAAAACATCCTCGACGAGGTGGTTATAGTATTAAAGATATTAAATTTTCAATCTCCCCATCAAACTCTAAGGTTAAAGACCCACTAGCTAAATCAACTTTTGTACTCGTAATTCTCATAAAGGTCTATCTAAGTGTATAGGAGCGGCTTGCCTATCATGCTCCATATCTAGCACAAAGAAGTCTGTAGGAAAGACTAACCTATCAACCATAACCAAAACATTCTCAACTACTCCCTTAGGATAAACAATGGATCCATCAGTCAATTGAATTATTAAACCTGTTTCAAGCAGAGGTCCTAATCCTAGATGCTTACATAGAGAGTATGGAATCATATTAATAGAAGCACCCAAATCAAGCATAGATTTATCAAAATGTGTATCATCAATACGACAAGGAATACTTACCATACTTGGATCGTTGCACTTCTTAGGCATATGCTTTTGGAATATAGCAAAGATTCTTTCACTTACTGCAACCTTATGTTGTCCCTTAAACTTTTGTTTCCTCTTCACCGTGCATACCTCCTTCAAAAATTTTGCATAACAAGGAATAATCTTAATTAGCTTGAGTAAAGGGATGTTTACCTCACACTTACTGAAAGTCTCGAAAAGCTCCTTATCGTTCTTCGGTCTCTTTGTGTCTATCAACACTTAGGGAAAGGGTGTTGGGGTTTCAGGCTCTCAAGTGGTGGAAAGTTCGGATGCACATAGTTTCTCTATCTCATCTTGAAATCACCATGCGGATCATCTATCTCGTCCTCGACACCAGGTGATGGAACCGGGTCAAATCCCTCAGTGTTCAGCGTAAAAGGAGGACCATCCTCGAAGGTAGAAGGGGTGCGTTTGCATGGGTCTGAGGTGCGGTCGTGCATGTCTGCAGAAGGGTGGGCGTGGTCACACATGTCTGGGCACATGCGTGCATGAAGTTCTAGAATCTTGTCTACCTTGGTGCGGTAGAGTGGCTCCAAGGTGCAGTCACTCTTGTCTACAGAAAAGGAGGTGCAGTCGTGCAGGGATAGGGTGTGGTCGTGCCCTTCTCCAGTGCCCATGGCACAGTCGCGCTCCTCGTAGGCGTGGTCGCGCGGCTCGGGGCATGGGCACGCACCTGTAGGTTCTTCATCTACAAACTCTTCTTCATTAATTAGCATTTTCTCCAAGTTCCGACCACTCTTTAATGTCGTGACACCGACATTCCTAATATTGGGGTTCACTACGGTCTGAGATGATAATGAATTTGATTGATTTTGTGCTAGAGTAGATATTGCATGTGCCAACCGTGCAATCAGTGTTTACATGTTCTTTATACTCGCCTCGGTAGTTTGGGCCAAATTCTTCATGCTTTCTTCCGTATTTTGGACATGAGTTGTGAAATGTTTAGTCAAATTGTTCAACAACTCTGCATTAGATGGTCCAGAACTAGGTCGAGGATCACGAGGCATCCACCTCTGTTGCTTCTCATGTTGATCTCTATGTCCCCGGATTGTAGTTATTCTATTGTTGATCATTCCAAGACGTGGAGGTCCATATCTACCTGCAACATTAACTTCAACAACTACATCTTCCTGTAGTTTGGGGCATTGGGCAGAGTGGTGAGACGGACTCGAGCATACTCCACAAAGTCTCGCTACTTTTTGCCCACTCTTCGGTACTAGACTAGCAAGCATCTTCTTAATCTCATCTATCTCATTAGCGAGGCCCGGATTCTCTAAACTCACGGCATTCACTGCTCTCTTAGTGTAGGTCCTCCCAAAGCTCCTAGTACTTTCTTCTATATCTTGTAGTTTCTCCATGGCATCCTCAGGGGTCATATTTAGAGTGCTTCCACCGCAGGTGGCATCAATCATTCTCCTTTCCGAATTCAACAAACCTTAGGTTAGGAATAATACCAGATCATCAGGCTCATAACCATGAAAGGGGTGCAGTAGGTAGATGGTAATACCAGGACCTGGAAGTATATTTAGCGTAAACCTAAATTCTCTCATCTTGATCTCCTCTTTAGTAACATTTACTGGCTTATTAGCTGTCATGTAGATATCATGAAATTGGTTGAGATGCATTATTGGGTCCTCTCCGGGCCAAACATGGAATTTAGGGAGCAAATTGATTACCCCAGACTTCAGCTCGAATGTTACCCCACTAGCAAGGGGTGGTAGAATGACTGCTTGTGGATGTTGTGTCAGATTAGAAGTAGTACACTCCCTTAATGTCATGTTACCACCATTATTCACTTGTGAAAGTGACACTATAGCTTGTCTGGGTTGAGCTATTTGCAATTGGGTTTTTACAAGAGCTATTTGCTTAGGAGTATGCTCTTCAACCTGATCACCGTCCATTGTGTCAATCTCGTCTCTCCTCTCTATGGCTCCTACGGATAGTCCGCTCGATCTCTGGTTTTGGCTCAACAAGAAACTGATCGTTAGATGGGTGTTGACCATACACTAGTTAACACCAAAGTCAACCAAACTAAAACCACAAGAAAAGAAACTTTGACTCCCCGACAACGATGCCAATTTGGCAGGGCCTAAATGGTCATTGTTTTCCCAATCAAAGTGATTATCTTAACTAGCAACTCTACAATAGTAAAGAGGCAAGCAAGGGTCGAATTCCACATGGAGTCAGATTATCAATTCTTGTGTAAATAATATGATTAACTAGTAAAGTAACCAATGGGGTTTTGTATGCAACTAAACAAACTAGCTTGATTGTAAAAGTCATAAGAGAAAACACTTCATTCAACAAGCATCCACACAATAGATAGATAGGTTGATCATTGACAACTATTGACGTTCGAGTTCATCAAATTCATACAATATGGTTGTCCTAATCCCTGTTATGATATAGTTATTTGTTAGTTTGAGCTAGAAATATGAATGATCTAGCTAAACCTTTTCGCTTGTTTTGATGATAACAAACTCAAGTTTCTAATGTTCTTCGTGTGTTTTAATCTAACCAGGTCATTAACGAGCATCGTTTATCCGCGTCAAAATATTATTTGTACCTAACTAGCTCCTCTACAAGTAGAGTGGCAAGCAAGGGTCGATCCCACAAGGAGTCTGGAATCAATTCTTGTGTAATTAATAAGATCAACTTAATAATGATAAAAGGGGAAATTAGATTGATGCTAAACTACTAATTGAGTGAAGGAAAGCAATAGAGAAAATACTTTATTCAGCGAGTATCCACAGAACGGAATGATTGGTTTGATCATTGACTTCTTAATTCTATCCGGGTTCATTCTACTAATTTATATATTATGATTCCCTGATCCTGTTCTTAATTAGTTAATAATCCAACTCGACATATTAACCCTTACCTAAATACAACCCTGAAACTATCAAGAGTTAATCCCTAGGCAACAATACATCCTGGAAAAGATAGGAACATGGAGTGCCACTTGGATGCTAACACATCATCATTCTCCACCCAATCACAAGTTCAACTAGCCCAAGCAATTGATTTGCTACCCTATGGCAAGAATCTCCAACTCGGACAAATCAGACCTAGCAGTATGAATTAGACCTAAACAACCTATGCTGGTAATCTAGATAGATAAATGACATTCAATATCAATATGCACAAAAAATGAAACAAGTCAAACAATATATATTTATTAGAACCAAAGAAGAAGTCTACAGACCAACCATCCGCAGGCTTCAACCTGGAGAACAATGCAAATCGTCTCTAAACTCTCTAAATTAGAATTAAGCATGGGAATGAGACAAAGCTCTCATCCTTATTTATAAAAGCTAGAAACCCTAGAAACAACTCCTAAAAAGCCCATCCCGAATCTCTATCCGAAAATAGGTAAAAGGCCCAAACAAATCCTGCAACAAATCCTTCTCTTGGCAGAAACCGTAGGCGGGCGTCGTCATCCCCAATCCCAGGTTACTCCGGCACGGTTGCGCCTTCTTGTGCATGCAAACTTGCTTCGTCCTTTGGCCATCTTCTCTTTGGTCTTCTCCTGAATGCTCACAATCCTCGTGTTTAAACACTTTGCTCTGCGAGGTCCGGATTACGGTAATGTGCTCCAAATCATGGCCAACTCGTCTATAAATGACGCTAACGATTGCTTATTACGTCATGCTAGACATCTCTCATCACACCCCCACACTTGAACCTTATTTGACCTCGAGTAAGCTGCAACTAACTGCTTCGCGATCTCAACGAGTATGGAAGACTTGACAACAGTGATAGTTGAATCAACACTTTAGCTCTTGGTACCTACAATCAAAAAGCATGGGTGTAGACTCCATTTCTACTAAAAACAATGCAAGACTCAATAAGACTCTAAACTGACTCAACAATGGCTTCAATCATTCCCCACTTAAGCTATGTTTATCCTATGCAGGTGCATGATACTGAATCTCTAACTATGCAAAAGATGTCTTTATCTAAATAATATATGAAAGATTAACTCAATGACTCATTCTTGTCCTAACATGCTTCATAATCTATGAAAATAATGCACGATTTCTGACACCATTGAAAGCATATTTATCAAACCATAATTCAACACAAGTAATACCACATGTAACTTTCTATTGTTTCTTTTCATCCTATTTATGTACTTTTTATTCTAAAAATCACTTATTAAGCATCGAGCAATCCGTCTTACGGTCTAGGTCAACTTGTATTTATGCATCGAGCCCGTCTATTTTAGGATTCAGGCTGACTTCTTTATAAACTTATTTATTCAGGTAACGGGCCCGTCTGTTTACGGTCCGGGCCATCTTCTTTCTACTCATAATGTAATGAACAAGGATGAAAGCAAAATAATAATGAGAAATGATAAAAGTAGAGATGACATGGTAAACTTGCAATCTTAGCATTGGTCCTAATACATCATAATCATAATACACATGCTCAAATCAAAGTCCTTAATTTAATCAATCATATCATCATCATCATATACAATTGCAATATCAACAATCAAAAACAAAGTAAACAAATTCAAAAATCAATGCACTATTATAGAAGTCCACAAAGCATCAAATAAAGTGAAAAATATGATAGCCGACTCAAAAATTCAAAATTGACTCCAAAAATTCAAAAAACAAGGATGTGTAAGATATAACTCCCCTCCCCCACACTTAAAGTACAAAATGTCCCTATTGTGAAATAGAGAACAAAGATAAAAGATAGATAGAAGTGGAAAAATACCTTTTTATTTTCGGATTGACTCCCGAGCAGCGCCTTGGTGAAAGTCGTAGGCTTGACTTCATCCATATCCCTTGAAAGTTCGGCAAGTAAATGATTAATGGAATGGGTTTGAACATAAAATGTTCAACACCAAAGTCAATTAAATTAAAAACATAAGAAAAGAAGTTTAGACTCCCCGACAACAACGTCAAATTTGACGAGCGTCGTTTAGCCACGTTAAAATAATATTTGTACCTAACTAGCTCATCTACAAGTAGGGTGGCAATCAAGGGTCGACCCCACAGGGATTCGCGAATAAATTGTTGTGTAACTAATAAGATCAACTTAACAATGATAAATGGGGAAATTGGATTGATGCTAAACTACTAATTGAGTGAAGAAAAGCAATAGAGAAAATACCTTATTTAACGAGTATCCACACAATGGAATGATTGGTTTGATCATTGACTTATTAATTCTATTCGGATTCATTCTAATAATTTATATATTATGATTGCTCTAATCCTTGTTCTTAATTAGTTAATAATCCAACTCGGCATATTAACCCTTATCTAAATACAACCCTGAAACTATCAAGAGTTAATCACTATGCAACAATACGTCCAGGAATAGATAGGAACATGCAGTGCCACTTGGCTGTTAACACATCATCATTCGCCACACAATCACAAGTTCAACTAGACCAAGCAATTGATTTGCTATCCTATGGCAAGACTCTCCAACTCGGACAAATCAGACCTAGCAGTATGAATTAGACCCAAACAACCAAGGTAGCTAATCTAGATAGATAAATCACATTCAATATCAATATGAACAAGATAATGTTACAACTCAAACAATCTATATGTTGGTTTTCACACGTTACCAAAGTAGAAAACACGTGTTTTGATCAGCTATTGTTATCTGTCACTAAGGTTCATTAAGCCTTAGTTGCGCTTAACAAGGATTCAATTGCGCTTTGAATACTTGGCTTGCGCTTAACCTATGTTGAACTGTTAGTAATGAATTTACTAAAGTCCTTAAGTGCGGAAGAGGTTAGACAGACAATAAAGCGCGCTTTAAGTTGTTAAAACGCATCAATATTTGCACACACAAGAATTTCCAAATGGTGAGAACCCTAAGTCACTACCTGACTCGGGATAAAACTCACCACTACACTTGTATTGATTAAGAAGTGATTACAATCTCTTGCTTCAACACGAGAAGCTCACTCGTAAGCACTCTCTCTACAATACTCTCAGTTCAGCTCTGAAGAACAAAGGCACTCTCAACACTCTCTGATTACAAACGAAATATCTCTTAAGCTCTCTCTAGCTTCCTATATTCCCTACGTTTGCAACACTTGAAGTGAATGAAATAGTACTCTATTTATACACAAGTCTTAAGCTAACCCTATAGCTCAACCGTGTAACAAACAAAGACTAAATAAAATGCCACCTCATCAATCCGTGTGCCTTGATCACTTCACCAGAATTAATCAACGGCTTGGAGTGATTTGGTTTTGTTCTACATGTGTTGATCCACGCCACATAAGCAATCCGTGTGCTTTAAGCTCTAACAAACTCTTGCCACGCTGGCGATCCCTGGAGTAGCGTCCCAAAGAGTGTGAAGTTCTTCTCGCACCTTCCTGTGCACGCAACTTGCACTCTCCCGCTTTACCAGCCTTCGAAGCGTCTAGATTTGATCTCCTGCGCTCTGGCACACCCTAAGCTTCAGTGGAACCTCGTGGTCAACTTTCTTCAACTTCATTCAAGCGCGTCTCTACGCCCTCGAAGCTCGATCACTCTTACTTCTTGGTCTTGAATGGATTTATTAACACCGTTTGCGAAACTTACTTCTCCGCTTGGTGTTAAGCGCGACTGTGACCAGTCAAGCGCATCTCTAAGTGACTTAAGCGCATCCTTACAAATATGGCAATGACCTGAAAGGCTTAAAAACACTAAGAGATTAAACATATTAGTTTGTTATCATCAAAACAAAGAGAAATAGATTGAGCTTTAACAAGATGATCAAAGCTCAACTAACAATTTCCCCTTTTTGATGATGACAAACTGTAAACAGGTAAGCTCATGAATACTTTCTTAAGTGACTAAAATGAAGGCAATAATATCAATTTAATCAAGTATTCAGATTTGGAATTGGATCAAAAGTAACTTACCAAGGTACTTAACCATACCAGTTTTCAATTCCCCCTGAATTCAAGCACGATCTCATACTTCCCTCTTAATCAAAGAGGAATTTACCTGCGTTTTCCCCCTTTTGACATCATCGAAAAATTCAAAGCAGAGTCATACGGTAAGAAAGATAGTAGAGTGCGCTTGCTAGCTAAGACGTCAAACAAATCTTAAGAGAGAAAAATGAGCAACTTAAGTAAGGAAAAGTCAGGTTAGTAAGGCTCTCAGAGATATAAAAATCGAAAGCATACTTAATTATCATTCAGTACAAACTGCCACAAGAGGAGCTGGAAACCTAACGAACTAATTCACAAATCACATAAACAGAGTAGAGAGAAAAAAGAGAATCAGCAAATGCGCTTTTAAAAAGCACAACCATCACAACAACTCATGGGCTACCACCCCGTTCTTCATTGAACTTCTCCTGAACTAGCTTCAGCATTGAAGACATAATTTCCACCATTTCTCCAAGACGCTTTTCGACCCGCTCCTGATGCGCTTCCATTGAAGCCACTAGAACAGACATATCTGCGGAGCTGGAGGAGACCCGAGCGCGAGGGCTCAGCTCGGAGCGCGAGCTAGAGTGGGGTTTCTCCTCAGTCTTGGGCAACAAGATGGCAATAATGACGTCTTTATCACGAACATACTTGCGTGGCGTGATGATGATGGTGATGAAGTGGTGGAATAATCGTTTAGAAGAGTAAAGTAGATCAACTGTGAGCGTACCTTTTGGCATATTGGGGCCAAACATGGTCTTCTTGAGCGCAGTTGCACCAGCTGGCCAATTCTTTTTGTACAGCCGACCAAACCTGCTGGACTGCTTTGTCAGCCTTAAAGCGATGCACTGAATACTTACATGCGCTGAATACTGAAGCGCATGCTGAACCACTTCTGAGTGGACGTAACACTGAAGCACATGCTGGATCTTTGTTAAACCGAAGAAGCATAACACTGATTGAGATGAGTAGACGTAAGAGTGTGATGTCCAGTTCGATTTTCAAACTACAATGTAAAGAAATTCATGAATGGGAAGATGCACATTTCATATAGGGGACATTAGAGCATTCAATCACTCAAGTTGATGTGGACGTATGTGCATATACATGTAGTATGGTAATTGAGGCTTTATGTCACCAAATGAATACTTCTCTAATGTAGAGCTCAATAAAGGACGAAAGAAGTGTTACATCTAGTCAGGCTAAGGACACCTATGCAATGGCTCATTTCTTAGGCATGTAATATGGGTAGAAGACGATCACCATTGTCAAGTTTTGGCAAATAAGAGCATGCATGGATTAGGATTATATCAAATCGAGCCAAACAAGTCAGACAAGTTCAATACTAATTCATTTCAATGATCAATCAAAAGCATGAAGACTCAAAGCTATCAAGCGCAAGCGACCATAGTTCGTACGTTGATACTAAGCTCGCTAGTTCTAGTCAAATAGAGGAATACTTACAGTGCCCTTGCCTCGAAGCTAATGGAGTCGAATAAGGCCAAGATGAACCCTGAGGTTTAAGAATACCTGACGATTAAGCGCCTTAGTGAGTATATCTGCCAATTGCCCTTCTGAAGATACATGAATAAGCTTTATGCCCTTGCGCTTCAGATAATCACGTGGAAAGTGTACATCGAGATATTAAGTCCTTGAATGATGTACTAGATATGTCTCGTGATCTTTTCTTGCCTTTTGCCCTGAAGAAGTCTTGTGCTTCTTCCTTATGTTGAAATGAGAGTAGCCGTAGTGGATTGCTCGTTACAAACAATCGCTAAACCTGAATCTTCTACTCTTCATTTCATTCTGCAAAGAAAAAGATCAATTTCTATGTTCCCTACGAAGCGCACGCTTCGTGGGAACATTGTCCATAGCTATTGACTCACTTGTTTTATGAACAGGATCATAATAGCTAGGATCATTAAGATCAAGCACAATATGAGGTCGCGCTTTACGAAGCGCACCTCTATGCTTTGAAGCGCAACCGTTGTCAACATGTGAACGTTGATAACGTTGATGCTTGCCCTTGGATTTAGCCTTTGGCTTATAGGGCTTAGTTGGGGTATGCGCTTGTTTCTTATACAAATGATGCGCTTTTGCCCCATGAAACCACTGTTTGGTTTCTAAAGGTTGATCCTCAAGAACCTTTATTCTGCCCTTCAAATGAGAGTTTTCACTCTTGTAGGCAGTTAGGTCTTGTTCAAGTGATTTGATTTTAGAAGAGAAATCACTTGATAGAGGAGAGCTGGATTTAGAGGAAGATTCCTGGGGGTCATAACCCAATCCAGGTCTAGCTTTCACAAAGCCTGTTTGACGAACAGACTTTGCTTCAACCAGTTTAGTAAGAATGTCAAGCTTTGATATGATCTGATCGAGCTTTACATCCTTGGTTGAGTCAGGGATTCTTTCCAACTCGCTTTCATGACAACACTCACAGGATTTTGTCAAGAGAGTGGGGTTGTCATGTAAGCACTTGGAAAGCTCAACTACTTCTTCCTTATAACTATTAAGTTCATCCAGAAGTCCCCTAGCTTTATCAGCTAGTGACTTATGATCAACCATTAATTCTTTTAAAAGATTGATAAGGTTGCGCTTGGGTAAGATTTCATAGTTAAGATCCGTTACCTCAACGTCAGAGCTAGAGTCTGAGTCGGATCTACTACCAGCCATCAAGCAGACATCAGCTTGCGCTCCATCATCCGAATCTCCATCAGACTCACCCCAGAGTGAAACAAAAGCTTGTTTAGGAGGGGGCTGTTTTTCAGTGGAGCTTGCGCTTGGAGTCACCTTTAAATGAGGACATGCTTTAGCAAGATGTCCCTTCTCGTTGCAGTTGAAACAGGTGAACTCCTTGAAGGCGTGCTGCTTGGAGGTAGGATCGCGCTGATTGAAACCACCCTGTTTCTTGAAGAATTTCTTCACAACCTTAGTCATCATAGCGACGTCCTTATCATCGTCGTCTTCTCCTTCTTCATCATTTTCAAGATTTTTGAGTACACGTGAAAGCTTGAGCGCTATCCCTCTTGTTTCTTGGTTTGAGTGCTTTTCCTCGTTGTTCTTGATTTCCTGCACTTTAAATTTACCTGCAAGAACAGAGATAGGCAATTCTCGGGTTTCCTTGGACTGAAGAAGAATTTGCTTGAGGGTTGTATACTTTGAGTTCACTCCATGAATGAACGCCATAGAATACTCCCAAGCTTTCTTCTCCATTCCAGCAGAAAGCATCTTGTCATACAGGATTTGACACCGAGAATGATAATCAGAGACGAGCTCATTTTCCCCCATTCGAATGGAGCAAAACTCGCGATTAAGCTCAAAGATACGGTTGTCCTTCATATCATCACTGCCAGAGTGCATGTTTATAATAGCTTTCCACATAGCTTGAGCAGTGGGAAGGGACATTACCTTGTCTATATCTTTCCTTGAAAGAGCATTAAGAATGAGCTGTCGCGCTTTTGCATTCTTCTCCATAAGTTGGTACTCTTTTGCTTCCCATTTTGAGTCATCCGTCTCGGAGATCTTCTCATCACCTTTTTCAATGATCTTCCAGCATATATAGTCCGTTTGCTGGATGTAGTTCTTCGTCATAGTAAGCCACCATTCAAGTTCGCCTTCAATGAGGACATGGGGCTTGGCGAGAGAAATACCGAGGTTGAAGCTGGCCATTGTTCTAGACTTGAGAATCCTTTTGAACCTGTAAAAGGATTAGTGCAAATAGCTAACCTGGTGCTCTGATACCAATTGTTGGTTTTCACACGTTACCAAAGTAGAAAACACGTGTTTTGATCAGCTATTGTTCTCTGTCACTAAGGTTCATTAAGCCTTAGTTGCGCTTAACAAGGATTCAATTGCGCTTTGAATACTTGGCTTGCGCTTAACCTATGTTGAACTGTTAGTAATGAATTTACTAAAGTCCTTAAGTGCGGAAGAGGTTAGACAGACAATAAAGCGCGCTTTAAGTTGTTAAAACGCATCAATATTTGCACACACAAGAATTTCCAAATGGTGAGAACCCTAAGTCACTACCTGACTCGGGATAAAACTCACCACTACACTTGTATTGATTAAGAAGTGATTACAATCTCTTGCTTCAACACGAGAAGCTCACTCGTAAGCACTCTCTCTACAATACTCTCAGTTCAGCTCTGAAGAACAAAGGCACTCTCAACACTCTCTGATTACAAACGAAATATCTCTTAAGCTCTCTCTAGCTTCCTATATTCCCTACGTTTGCAACACTTGAAGTGAATGAAATAGTACTCTATTTATACACAAGTCTTAAGCTAACCCTATAGCTCAACCGTGTAACAAACAAAGACTAAATAAAATGCCACCTCATCAATCCGTGTGCCCTGATCACTTCACCAGAATTAATCAACGACTTGGAGTGATTTGGTTTTGTTCTACATGTGTTGATCCACGCCACATAAGCAATCCGTGTGCTTTAAGCTCTAACAAACTCTTGCCACGCTGGCGATCCCTGGAGTAGCGTCCCAAAGAGTGTGAAGTTCTTCTCGCACCTTCCTGTGCACGCAACTTGCACTCTCCCGCTTTGCCAGCCTTCGAAACGTCTAGATTTGTTCTCCTGCGCTCTGGCACACCCTAAGCTTCAGTGGAACCTCGTGGTCAACTTTCTTCAACTTCATTCAAGCGCGTCTCTACGCCCTCGAAGCTCGATCACTCTTACTTCTTGGTCTTGAATGGATTTATGAAACACCGTTTGCAAAACTTACTTTCTCCGCTTGGTGTTAAGCGTGACTGTGACCAGTCAAGCGCATCTCTAAGTGACTTAAGCGCATCCTTACAAATATGGCAATGACCTGGAAGGCTTAAAAACACTAAGAGATTAAACATATTAGTTTGTTATCATCAAAACAAAGAGAAATAGATTGAGCTTTAACAAGATGATCAAAGCTCAACTAACACTATATTTATTAGAACCAAAGAAGAAGTCTACAAACCAACCATCCGCAGGCTTCAACCTTGAGAACAATGCAAATCCTCTCTAAACTCTCTAAGCTAAACTAGAATTAGGCATGGAAAAGAGGCAAAGATCTCATTTCTATTTATAAAAGTTAGAAGTCCTAGAAACAAATCCTAAAAATCCCAGCCCAAATCTCCATCCGAAAATAGGTAAAAGGCCCAAACAAATCCCGCAGCAAATCCTTCTCTAGGCCGAAACCCTACGCGGGCGCGGGCACGCCCACCTACAGACCACCTGCCACGGTTGCGCCACCTAGGGCACAGTCCTAGCCCGGCTGCTCCGGCACGGCTGCGCCTTCTTGTGCGCGCGAACTTGCTTCGTCATTTGGCCATCTTCTCTTTGGTCTTCTCCCAAATGCTCGTAATCCTCGTGTTTAACCACTTTGCTCTACGAGGTTCGAATTACAGTATTGTGCTCTAAATCATGGCCAATTTGTCTATCAATGATGATAACAACCACTTATTATGCCATGCTAGACGTCGCTCATTAGTCATTCTCGAGGAGTTTAGGGTTGAGCTTTAACACAAGAGGACTAGCTTCGACCATTCTGGATCTAGCTTTGAGTCTAGCGGGGAAAGTTGAATCTCGCCAAGACTGAATAAGGTTTATAGTGAAGAAATAAGAACCAAGAAGGTCTAGCTTTAAGCTAGAGGAGTTGCGCTTAAAGCTAGAGGATTGAGCTTCAAGTAAAGCAGAGAGGAGAAATACAATTAATTGATCTAGCGCTACATGGGTGGAATCCTGGAAGCGAGCTTAGGTGATTTGGTCCAAACAATGGAAGACTGGAAGCAGGAATCGGAGAAATGGAGTGCAATGCTGTTGCGAGAAGCATTTTCCAATAGAGCATGGATCAAGGATCGCTGAGCTGGACAAATGCAAGAGAATCATGTGGATTTCCAACGTGGAAGCGGGATCATCAAGCTAAAGAAACACAAAGCAATGTTGTGTGTGGATGCAATTTTATTATGGATTGATCACATGGATTACTGATGTGGCATTCTTTCGTGTAGCACAAGTATAGGATGCCTAGCTTTATGAGAGTTAGTAGGATTTCTATAAATAGCGTGCATTATGTGTTTGTTAGACACGAGATGGAAAGTGAAGTGTATGAGCTGAATTCGCTTCAAAGAAAGCTATAGCCTAAGACATTTAGAGAGTTTGAGAGAGAGAGTTACTTGTATGAGCTGAGAGAGTAAAGTGTATGAGCTGAAGTCGCTTCAGAGAGAGTTGTAGCCTAAGACACTTAGAGAGATTGAGAGAGAGAATTACTTGTATGAGCTAAGAGAGAACTTGTATTTTGAGAGAGTGTTACACTAGAGAGAAGCTTGGAGAAAACACTAGAGAGAAGCTAGGTGTAGTTTAAGAGTGTTTGTCTCATTCTTGAGTGTGTAATCGATCTTTTTCTAATACAAGCTAGTGGTGAGTTTCATCTCGGATCTTCTAGAGATCTAGGGTTCTCACCTTGAGTAATTCTTGTGCAAGAGCTTAGCGTGTTTAATCCATATTTCACACGCTTCATTGTAGTTAATCTCAATTCCACACTTAAGATCAATAGCTTCATATAGATACTTGAGCTACATAGAGAGTTATTCGATCCTCTAGTCCTAATAACCCAAGCTACAACCCTGAAACTATCAAGATTTAATAGCCTAGCAACAATAAACTCATGAATAGATAGGTGCGTACAATACTATTGACTTTAGTCGATATTTAACATGCAATCAATTCTCTCTCTACAATAGCAATCCCAACTAGATCATGCATTGACATGCTACACAAAGATAAGACCGTTCAACTACAAATAATTAAACCCTAGCAATATGAATAGATCTACTCTATCTAGAATATCAGGCCGAACAGATAAATAAAGTTCAATAAACGATTAAGCTCAAGAGAGAAGAAACAATTCAAATATGAATAAGAACTAAGGTAGAAGTCTTACAACCAAATCATCTGAAGGTTTCAGCCGTTGAACAAAGCAAAAGAGAACTAGTGTGACATAGTTTCTCTAGAACGTAAAATAGAATTGTGATCTAAGATTATGATGGATGAGGAGGAAAAGCTCATAAACCCTATTTATTCAACCCTAAAACATAAAGATAATAATACTAAAAGCCCAACTTGAAACTCTATCCAAAAGCAACAAAGGCCCGAAGCAATTCATGCAAACAAAGTTAAAAGCTTCGTGTTCGGCCCAACAGGGGCGCGGTCACGCCACCTAGGGCGTGATCGCGCTAGGGATCATCTTGGCCACTTTGGATCACTCACAGGTGCGCGGTTGTGCCACCTTGGGTGCGGTCGCGCCCAGGGTTCTGCAGCCCTGTGTGGCTATGTTTTCTTCTACGCAGTTGCGCCTTTGTCCTTGTGGCAATCTTGTCTCTCTCTTTCCTCAAAATTCTATAATTCTCATGAATATCACTTCTAGACTGCGAGGTCCGGATTACAGGAATACACTCTATAACATTGTCAAGTCACCTATAAATGATGCTAACAACCACTAGATGTGCTATTCAAGATATCACATATCAATATCATAATAGTATGTCACTGTTTTATTGGCGACATAACATGCAAATATTGTGTCAGCCATAATCTCTTTTTCTAATCCATTGTATTCTAGTGCATAAAGAATTAACATAGAGTTCAAAATTATCAACATTTTTATCTTTGTCCGGGATATTCTCAAGATTTTCTGAGTTATCTTTATGATCTTCAATTCTATTGTATTCTCCCCCTGAATGATCCAACATTGCAGGACTAATTGCACTATTTTTACCGCATATTCTTTCGTGGTTTTAGGTCTTTGGAGCCAAGTGGTCTACCATGTTTTCGGCGTACTGTAAGCTCATTTGGAGGAAGCTTACCAAGTTTCTCTAAAGGAATTTCTCTTCTTTTAGGGGAATTTTCAGTTGGCACATGTGACTTTGTCTTTTTCTTTGTGTTATAAATGAATCAGGCAATTAATTAGTCACAATTTAAAAGTGTATTAATTTTTGCACTTCTTGTTTACATCTATTTGTTTTTGGATCAAGATGGGATAATAGTGGAGCATTTCATGTGCTCTATTTATTCTTTTGTCCACCAATATTTGGAAATTCTTTTCCATTAAAATGACAATCATCAAATCTCGTTGTTAACAAGTCACCTGTTGTTGGTTCAAGATATTTAATTATAGATCGAGAATTTATAACCAACATAAATTCACAATCTTCGCTGGGGACCCATTTTTGTGCGTTGTGGTGGAGTAGTTGGAACATAAACCACATATCCAAACAACCTTAAGTGTGATATATCTAGTTATTTACCAGTTGCTAACTATAGCGGTGAATGTTTATGTTATGCAGTTGGTCTTAGTCAGACCAGGTTAGCTGCATGTAGTATTGCATGTCTCCAAGCAGATGCGTGTAGTTTGGACTTCATTAGTAATGTATGCTATAAGTTTTAGTATCTTAATTATTATTTAGCAAGACTATTTTGTCTGTAAACATGAGCCATTGGATACGATAATCCAGATTAACATACAATAATCATCAAATGCTTGAGATTGGAATGTATGTTGCTTATGAATCTTGATCTATAATTCAATATCTTGAATTAACAACAGGTGACTAGTTAACAACAAGATTTGATGATTTCCATTGTAATGAAAAATAATTTACAAATCTTGGTGGACAAAAGAACAAAGAAATAACATGAAATGCTTCACTATTATTCCATATTGATAAAAAACAAAGATATGTGAACAAGAAGTGCATAAAAAATACACTTATAAAGTGTGGCAAATTAATTGTCTAATTCATTTATAGACACAAAGAAAGTGACAAAGTCACATGTGCCAGCTGCAAATGTCCCTGAAAGAATAGAAATTCCTTTAGAGCAACTTGATAAGCTTCTCTCAAATGAGCTTACAGTATGCCAAAAACGTGGTAGACCACTTGTCTCCAAAGACCTACAACCATGAAAGAATACGCGGCAAAAAATGCAGTTAGTCCTGCACCGCTAGATCATTCAGGGGGAGAACACGACAAAATTGAAGATCATAAGATAACTCAGAAAATCTTGAAAATATCTAGGATGAATATAAAGATGTTGATAATTTATAAATCCCTGTTATTTATTTGTCCACTAGAACAATGGAGTAGAAAAATGATTATTGTTGATGCAATATTTTCATACGCTATCATCAGTAAAATAGTTATAGACAATGATGATATTGAGCCACAAAGTATTGATGAATGTCGTCTTAGACACGACTGGCCAAAATACAAAGAGGCTATACAATCTGAACTAAAATCACTTGAAAAACGTGAAGTATTTGGTCCAATAATACCCATCCAAATGGTAACAAAACTAGTAGGCTATAAATGGGTATTTGTACAAAAAAAGAAGAAGAGAAAACGAGATTGTGAGATATAAGTCAAGACTTGTAGCTCAAGAATTTTCTTAAATACCTGGGATAAATTATGAACAAACGTATTCCCATGTATATTGATGCAACTACATTAAGATTTTTTATTAGCCCAATCGTGATAAAGGTGTAGTAACCGCATATTTATATGGATCACTTGAAGTGATATCTATATGAAAGATCATGAAGGACTGAAACTACCAGAAAAATATAGAGCGATGCCTCGAGAAATGTTATCCATAAAGCTACAAAGATAGGTCTAAAGCAGTCTAGAAGAATGTGGTATAATACACTTAGTGAATACCTTATAAGAGAAGATTATTAGAAAAATGCTATTTTTGGATGTGTTTTTAATCAAGCACTCCAAACATGGGTTTAATGTTATTGCAGTATATGTAGATGATTTGAACATTATCAGTACAACCAATGAATTTTAGAATGACTCAAAATACTTAATAAAAGAATTTGAAATGAAAGATTTGGAGGAACCAAACTCTGTCTTGGTTTACAAATTGAGCATTTGAAAAATGGAATATATATCCATCAAATAAATTACACCGAGAATTTGAAAAGATTTTATATGGAAAAATCACATCCATTAAGTTCTCCTATCGTCATTCGCTCACTAAGTATTCATGATATGAATTTTGACGCCGAGAACATGATGCAGAAGTACTTGGTCCTGAAGTACCATATTTGAGTGCAATTGATGAATTAATGTACCTTGTAAATAATATTAGACCGGATATTGCCTTTGCAGTGAACTTATTATCTAGGTATAGCTCACTATCAACAATGCGACACTATAATGGAATTAAGCATATATTTCGATACATACATGGTACCACAGACCTTGGTTTGTTTTATCATAAAAATACAAATGCTAATCTTGTTGGATATGTATATGCAATAAGATACACATAAAACAAAATCTCAAAATGGTAATATCCTTACCTATGGATATATAGTCATATCATAGAAATCAGCAAAGAAAACATTGACAACAACATTGTCAAATCACGCAGAATTAGTTGCTCTTTATGAAGCGGGAATAAAATGTGTCTGGTTAAGGTCAATGATTGGGTATATTAAAAAGGAATGCAAGCTGAAGACAATCACTAACAATCTAACCAAGATATGTGAAGATAATTATGCATGCATCACACAAGTAAAGGAGGGTTATATCAAAGGTGATCGAACAAAGCATATCTCACCAAAGCTCTTTTCAACCCATGATTTAGAGAAAGAAGGCAAGATTGACGTCCAACAAATTCGATCACGTGACAATCTTGCAGACTTGTTCACAAAGTCATTAATTCCAAGAAGTTTGAAGAACTTGTATACAAGATCAGGATGCGAAGATTCAAGAAATACATTAAGTTCAGGGGGAGAATTGTACACATTGCACTCTTTTCTCTTTAAATAGCTTTCTATTAAGATATTATAGATATTTTAGATAGAATATTAGGAAAGATATTATTTACTTTCTATCTAGATGATATTCTTGTTACCATATCTTCATGTAGAAGATCTTTACCTTATATATCTTGTAATCTTTATATAAAGGCATTCGCCTCCTAAATCAACACAAGGAACAAGGAATTATATATTCCCATAAACATATCTCTCTAATTTATCATGGCATCAGAGCAGTTCGATCCTGGTATAGGCTTCAAGCCTTCCCTAATTTTTTCTTCTAAACTCTAACGACCACCGCTCCGCGTCTTACCACCACCACTACTGCCCACTGTTTCCGCCTTTTTGCTGCATTTTTGTTCTCCACATACCTACCATACATAGGCCTTCGCCTATATACATATCGTACCTACTATGGGAGACAAGCGTCCGATGCTGGATTTTTGTTCTCCGTATACCTTACACGGGCCTTCGCCCGCATACCTACCTTACATAGGGTTTTTGCCCGCATATCTAGCGGTCTCGTCCATCTTAACAAAACGACTACCTAGCAGTCTCGTCCGTCTCAACAAAACGACTACCTAGCGGTCTCGTCCGTCTCAACAAAACGACATACTTAGCGGTCTCGTCCGTCTTAACAAAACGACTACCTAGCGGTTTTATCCGTCTTAACGAAATGACATAGTTAGCGGTCTCGTCCGTCTCAACAAAATGATATACTTGGCGGTCTCGCCCGACTTCAACAAAATGACTACAACCTGCGAAGATCGCTCCTTCACGACTTCAAATAGATTTAGATATTTTTATAATTATTTACTCATTATTTTAGTCATATTTTGTATTCTATTGTCCAAGTTGGGCATCATTAACATCATGGTCCAACTTGAGGGGGAGTATTAAGATATTATAGATATTTTAGATAGAATATTAGGAAAGATATTATTTACTTTCTATCTAGATGATATTCTTGTTACCATATCTTCATGTAGAAGATCTTTACCTTATATATCTTGTAATCTTTATATAAAGGCATTCGCCTCCTAAATCAACACAAGGAACAAGGAATTATATATTCCCATAAACATATCTCTCTAATTTATCACTTTCTATCCCACTGTGTTTTTTCTGTAAAGGTTTTTAATGAGGCATAAGCATCAAGAGTACAACCTAAGTTAAGTTTACCTTGGTCATATTTTGAAGAAGTCACATTTCTTATGTAAAAGGTGAATATTCAAGGGGGTGTTGTAGACAGTTAGGTGAATAGTTCACCTTATTATGTGATTATAGTAAGTGGCTCTTAAACTTTTTCAGGAGGTACAAAGCTTACTCGGGAAGCCAAATTTTTAACTAAAAGTAGTCATGTATCATTAAGCAAAATATAACGGAGAAATAAGAACTTCCTAAACTTCTTCAAATCCACAACATTCATAACAAATAGGATTTTATCATTAAAATCCTTTCAAAATTTTGGATTTTGTGGCAAATTGACAAATTGAATCAAAAAATGTGTTTAAAATGTCTCTTTCTTAGTTCTTGCCAATAATAGATCAATTGATATTTTTATTCCTCAAAGTAGACTTAGAAAAGGTGACTCGATGTTCCATTTGTTATTTATCCTAGGAGCCGAAATCCTGGCTAGAAGCCTCTAAAAAAATCCAACCAAACCAAGAGTAACATTGGATTTAGATTCTCAACAACTGGAATATATATCCCCTTCTTTGCCTTTACAGATGATATTATTATCTTTACTAAAGCAACACAATCTACTTGCCAAAAAGTCAAATCCCTTATTGAAGATTATTGTTTGTTCCATCTCAGGTAATAAAGTTAATTATCATAAATCTTCCTTTCAAGTAACCAACAAAGTCACATCCTCTCGCATACAAATACTTCAACCAACATTCGGTACTCTTGTTCCATCTCTTTGGAAAAGTATCTAGGTGTCTAATTACTAATAATAAAGTAAATAGAGATACCTTTAGTGATATTGTATTAAAGAAAAAAAACCGAACTTGTAAAATGGAAAGCTCATACTCTTTCTCCAGCTAGTTATCGTATGTTAATAAATTCCAATCTTGTTACTAGACCAAAATTTATAATGAAGAGTTTCTCTCTTCCTATCTCTATTTATAAGGAGTTAGACCAAACTAATCAATGTTTATTTTGGAACAAAGACTCTCAATTTAAACATCTTGTTAGTTGGGATAAAATCATTCTTCCCTACTCACACGGTGGCCTTGGTGCTCGTGAATCCAAAGAAAAGAACAATGCTCTACAAATTAAACTCCTTTGGAAAATTATGACTGATCCCCAGAATTTGTGGTTCAAAATTATAATGGAAAAACACCTTAAAATGCATTTTTATTTGATAAGATGAAGAAAAAAAAAATGTAAAAACGTCTTGGTAATGGACCAACCTTAACCATCTTAGACCTGAGTTCTTTGTAGGCATCTGTTGGAAAATCGGTGATGGAGAAGTATTAAATTTTGGAATGATTCAGGGTCGTGCCTTGGACACTTCTATCCAAATCAATTAGTTCTTCTTCTATTAAGTGAAATATAAGTGTTATCGATTTCATCAACAACAAATCAACTTGGAACTCAGATAAGCTCATGACAGTTGTATATGCTTGAATGACCACTAGAATCTCTAGTATTCATATCCCCACAAACCCTATCCATGACCGCCTGTATTGGGGCCCTGGTCATGATGGGTGGTTCTCAAGCAGCATGACTTATACTCATCTGAATAGAAATAGAACACATACTAACCTCAACCTAGAATGGATTTGGAAACATAATAACAACCTAAAAAAAACTTCATACGGAAAATCACTATGAAAGGTCTTCCTACTAAAGTCCAGATTAGAAACAAAAATATCAATGTTCATCTAAACTGTTATTTTTGCTCCAACAATCATGAAGATATTTTCTATATCCATACCAGATGCCCTTTCATTATGAAGAACCTTCATAAATTAAAACTCAAAACAACTAACATATTACTCCAAACCAATACTAATAGTAAATCTCCAAGACAATTTCTCAACCAAATAAAAAATCAACTAAGTAGTAAAGATCTTATTGAAATATTTATATTTTGGTAGTGCATTTGGTTCAAGAAAAAAATTCCACATTTGATCATATCCAGAATACCAACATTATGGATATTAATTTACTTACAATACAACAAATCTCCCTTTGAAAGGAACCACAAAAATCTAACAAAATTTATAATACAACAAATAAAACTAGATGCAAACAAAGGAATATTGAGTGGATTGATGTGCGGTCGTTACACACGGTCGATTAATATTTATATCCTAACAAGGGATTACAGAAGTAAGCGGTAAGAAAGGGTCAATTCCACAGAAAGATTGTAGAATAGTAGTAAAAGTTCAAAGCTTTAGTAACAAGTTCGGGTTGTTAGGGTTTGTATTACTTATTATTGGGTTGGTTGTTCCTCTTTTCTAAGCGCGCCAAAATCTAGAAATCTCAATAACTAAGACGAGCCAATAGATGTGTTTACGAGTTCTGACTATATGAATTGCTTCCTCCTTTAACAAATTACCGCAACCAGACTAGAACAATTTAAGAGTTTTCCTATTAAGAGTTTATGCTAGTAATCATGAAGTTTAGTTTGTCTCGATAATCTAATCATATAAAGCAATATGGAAGCAATCATATCAATATAGTACGAATTAGCAATGAATAGAAGAACAGTTATTAAATTAAAATTTCAGTTATAAACTTCATAGAAAAGGAAAACAACGTTGTGGATCTTACCTCCTCATGCTAACTATGAAATAATAAAAGAAAAAACGAAACAAACAAAAGCAAAGCCCACCTAGTTTGTAGGTAGAATAGATTCTTATATAGGGGACTCAACTTAACCTAATTCTATCGGGAGCATAATGAAACAAATCTAGCATAAAAATCCTAACAAATAACTAAACTAGATATTCCTCTGAAGGTGAAACGGAAATCTTGATATTTGGTGAAGTTGCGGGACGCAGAATATTCCACGGGTCGTGGATGTTGAGGTTGTTGAGATCTTCCTTCTCTCTTGCAACAGAACAATCTATCATGTGGGAAAAGGCTGAATCTGAGTCGGTCTCTTGGCATGGGGCATGGTGGCAAAGGCATGATGCGGTCAGTCTACGGTTGACAATTGCTCCCAAAGAAGACAATTTTTGGCAAGATTCTGGGCCCATGCAATTCCACATGACACGGCTTTTTGGTCATGTGGGCACGACTTTTTGGCCGCGTGGGCACGACTACGGTTCTACGGAGTGGAACTTCATTTTTCAGTATTTTTCAGCACTTGCCTTACAATTTCTCCATTGATTGTCAACTTCTTTCTTCTCTTCTTATTCTTCATGTCTGTTCTATACACTCCTCTAATTGTGTAAAAAATCCTCAAATACTTTGATCTGCTCATCTCAGGATTAGGTAATTACAACTCTATTAATACAACTCATAACTCTTGTGAATGTGTGCTAAATCTTATGAACTGAACCATCACGATTTGATCGTATCAAATCTCCCATACTTAGACCCTTACTCTTCCCGAGTAAACAAGAACCCGACTCTCTTCGTGTAACTCCAAAGGTCTCAAAAAAGTACAAATGGACTCGACTCTACGATCTCCAAGAACTAGTCATCATGATCCTCTACAAGAAACCAAAACTGAGATGGGTGTGAATAGGCAATAACTCCAAAAACCAGTATCTCTCTGCGCTCTTTAGTGGAAAATCCCGAACTTCTACTTCTGACTCCTCTTTTTATGTCACCTCGCCAAAATGAAGAATCCTAATAATCACTCTTTTTTTACTTCTCTCATTTTGCCTAGGTGCCCTTTCGGGATTTCACCTAGCCACTCCTCTTCTTTTAGGCTCACATAATATCACATCTATCATAACCTCTTATTTCCTCGGTCTATACCGGTCCAGGTTACCTGCTTATTACATGAATCTTTCCGTAGGGTTTTTTGAATCATCCCAGGATTGATTGCCTTTTTCTTT
Organism: Phyllobates terribilis; assembly: GCF_046119375.1. NCBI lineage: Eukaryota > Metazoa > Chordata > Amphibia > Anura > Dendrobatidae > Phyllobates > Phyllobates terribilis. Next base: position 6,819 of record NW_027370534.1, on the reverse strand, counting down.
TTGTGCCTTTTTCATTATTTTATTTTTTGATTTTTTTTCTAAATAAATGCAATATCTACAAACTACATAAACTCCAAACTATAAAAAAAATGGTCCTAATTATAAATTGTAATACCGATTCAACAAAACTACAAAAATCTGGTGTACAATGATGAACTATCTCTCCACCATACTTAAAATATGCATTGTCCTAAATTTAGATCTTGGACAAAAAGAAAAAGAATAGGAAAGAATAGAGAAAAACACATACGTGGTTTAGAAGAGGAGAAATTACCAAAGACATATTTATCAACGGACCACCAAAAAGTGTTGTGAAACTCGGACATACGACAAAGCACGGGGTGCGTATTTTGTGCCACAAGGCGCGGTTGATTCACCATCAAGCACGGATTATTGGACGAGGGTCACGTTGTGCTTCTTGTTGGAAAGTAATCCTCGGTACTCGTGAAACATCTACATAATGCTCATTACGATACCGTCATTCTCTATATAGATTTATTGTTAGAAAACATCTAGCTGAACCAATCCATATTGAAGCAAACACTTGTGAAAAAACGCCTATCTTATTGACATAAGAAATTGCTTTAAGAAAAGCATGGTGGTGGCTAAAAAGCTTGGCCTCCAATATGTTGTTCTTGAGGGTGATAACTTGTGCTTAATCAATGTAGTGCGCACGAGTTGGAGCTATCCCTAGGAGATTGAGATGATTGTGACCGACATCCTTGTCTACTTCCGGGGTTTTCAGCATGTTCATAATTGTCATATATTCAGAGAAGCAAACAAGGTGGAGTATCGAGTTTTAAACATGTTTCACCTCTCATCAACAACTGATTTTGCCTTAGATCGTTGTATAGGTGGTCTCATCCATGAGGATTCTCTTGGTCGGCCTTACACAAGTCTGTAGGACCCAACAAATATATTTCCTTATGAAAAACCTAATTTGTGATAATTGTCTGATTTGTCTTCGTCATGTGGTTCTTTTCTTTCACGCGTTGTGCATGAAGGTTCACTATTCCCTTTTTAGTTTTTCCCTTCTCGCAAGTTGAACCCCCAGATCTCTTCGGTCTCTTTCTTGTTGCTCGTTATTCTCTCAGTTCTTTTTTCTCTTCATTCTATTCCTTATTTGTTTGTCCCTTACTTGATCTCTTTCTCTTTTTGGTTGCATTATTGATTTTATACAACTTTGTGGTATACGTAGTATCGTGCACATGGTCGTCACGCGTGGTCAAGATTACTATTTATTTTCTTAGCAATTAGTTACAAAAGTAAGTGATAAGCAAAAGTTGATCCCACAGAGAAAGCTTTATCAATATTTTAGGTGTAGTAGAACTCAATCTCAATTTGTTTGAAATGTTTGTAATTATATTTTGGGTTGGTTGTTCCTCTTTTCTAATCCATCTATATCTTTATTTTAGTTTAGATCATTGTGGTTTTTGTCACCTATTAATATTAATTCTTATGTTGCCCTGTCAACTAAAAGACACATTCACATTCTACATTCGCTTACCAAAATCTTGTAGAACACGTTTAATACCTAGGACAAGTACAATTAGATCAAGCCACCACCAGGCGCTTAGAAATCTTAGTCCTTGAGACAAGCTAAGCAACAACAACGTCAACAAATTACAACAACTAAGACGAACCAATAGGTGCGTCTACAAATCCTAACTTTGTGTAATACTTCCTCCTTTAACTTGTGCCCGTAGCCAGTCTAAACAAGAATTAAAGAGTTTTCCTAAGATGAGATTATGCTAGTAAACATGAATGTCTAGGTTGTCAATCTAATCAATCATACAAAGCAATGAGAGGATAATCATGGAAGCAAACACACCAACATAGTACAACTCAACATGAATAGAAGAATACTTGCAAACTAAAACTTCAGCATAGATTTGATAGGAAAGGGAAACAACGTTCTTGGAGCTTAGCTATTCAGTCTAACTCTGAAAACTAAGAATGAAATAATGAAATGCGCAACCAACCTACTTTGTAGGAAGAAAAACTAATTATATAGGAGACCCAATATGACCTAATTCTACTAGGTGGAGAATATCAAAATACGAACTAATCCTAACAAATATTCTAACTACTAACTAACTAGATACTCCTCTAAAGGTGAATCAGAGAGTCTTCAATCTTGTGGAGACGCGGGGCTCAGAGAATAAGGCACGGCATGCGGCCATTGAGACCAAACTAGATTGGACTCTTGGTGCAAGGCACAATGGAAAAGGCATGTGGCGCAGCTGTGACTCTGTTGACACTTCACTTCTAGCAGCTACACTTCCACTTGGTGTGTGTGAAAAACCTTCACTCTGTAGATACATCGACATCTTAACTTTAAACTTCTCTAAATATGTGTAAAAACCCTTGAATACTTGATTTGCTCATCTCTGGCTCGAGTGATCACAACTCTTCTAATACAGCTCATAACTCCTCTGAATGTGTGCTAAATCTGTGATTAAATCATCATGATTGGCTCACATCACGTAGTGTTGGGATACTTCTGTGCAACAACATTACTTGTTGTTCAAAGGCTCGAATAGATCTAGATCTTCATTCATTATTTTGTTTTTTTCATCTCAGTAGGCAACTACAACTCACTACATACATTGTTCAAACACAATCCTTCCAAAATGCAAGTTGTTATGCGTAGTTGATACTGCACACTCAACCTATGTTCTATGCACATAAATAAAAATGGCATACACTTGGGAATGTTTTTATGCACATTCATGAGGTTGAATTATGAACAGTTCATTTAATATATACATACACTTCATATTATCATATTCTTATATGCACACTTTTTTATTCTACATTACACACTAATGTCTCTTATTATACGCACTATTGTTACATTGTGCATATCTTTTATGATGTCATTATTCTTTATGTAGTAAAAGAAATTGTTGATGAGAACTGGATTATGCTAATATCTTGTGGAAATTTGAAATACTACATTTCACATGTAAAAGATGAACTGAGGTCTTTCCTTGGAAGTTGTTTATGACATTTTGAAGATGGTTACTTGTTTTTCCACAACTACGCACGATACTATAGATTAAATTTGCGTAAGAACGCAAAAGCATTATCCAGTTATAGTTGTAAAACCATTGTTTGGCGGTATATTTTATGCATCAACCATGGATCTAAGGATGATGATTTTGTTTCTGAGGTTGAAAGTTCAAATAAGCATAGAAGGAAAACAACAAATGTAGTTACATTGTCAAAGTTGGTTTGCCTTATGATGGATTGTCCCGGTATCGAGTCCAAATATTGGAAGAGCGACATAATCATATTTTACTACATTATAGAATTAGTTTACATCAAACAATAGAAACTTGATTTCTTTCATTAAAACTTTATTCTTAATTGCTTGAAGTCTAATATAGGTCCTATTTCATCTTATAAGATGAATAAGAAGGCACCATCGGTTCCCTGACAAAGGCTTGGTCCTTGTGCTTGTCTTGTAAGATTGTAAAGGGATGTTTTCCCCTTGTTTCAATTAGCTTAGATTATTTTGGAAAATTAACCAAGCCATAAAATCTTATCAAATCCTCACCATCATCTCTCACAACCTTCATTCAAATCCCACAATTGTCACCTCCCTCTCTTGCCCAACCACTCACGCATTCCTCGTTATGTTGCTTTGCTACATCTCAAGAGAAAGTCCATAACTTTTGACTCACTGAAGGTTTTGGTATGAAATTTAGAGGAGACAAAGTAGACATGTAGATATATCTCATAACTTTGGAATATATCCGTTTGGATATTTTCGTATGGAGAAAGAGTTCCATCAAGTCTTTTCTTTGAATCCCAGCTGCTCACAGATCTTCATCAAAGACACCTCAGGAGAATGGCCATAACTTTCGGCTACCTGGGTATTTTGGTCTGATATTTTGAGGAGAGAAGTTAGAAGCCTGGATGTATCTAAAAAATTGAAATCACTTCATTTGGAGCTCTGAGATGGAATAAGATTCCATCAAATGGTTACTCGATGGCTGCGTGTTTTTTATCTTGAACAAGAGGAAGTTGGGAGCCACACCCACTTGGGACCTATCACTTTCCTTATCTATCCGGTGAATCCAAGGTTGACAAAGTATCTAAGAACTTGCATGAATGTGATAATATGGTTCTCTTGATCAAATTTCATCTGTTTCATTGCTTAAAGATTTGCTTGCATTATATGAACTGTTCCCTATAAGGTTATTTTTTTATTATATGAAAAGGGGGACGTGTAGACTGATAAAGATGAGCTCTTTAAAGAAAGGTATGGTTTTCCATATCTCTCTAAGATATTGTATTGTTTATTGATCAATTCTTTTACTAAGGGGGAACTACGCCATGATAATCTGATTACTACGCAGCAAAATCTGAGGAGATATTTTTCCCACTGTTTAATCTCGAACATTAGATGATCCTTGTTTACTTGTTAAGTACTGAGTATGACTATGATGTATTATTTTTATATACGGGGTTCATCATCACTAGAAAGGGGAATTGTTCAAATATAAATTCTTACAAGTGTTCCTTAATATTTAATGATAACAATATTCATTGCAATGGAGTAGTCATTTATGTACTTGCAGATTATAAGACTCGTGATATAAGTAAAAAGGGAAATCAAAGATACTACTTTAAATCTATATTAGCCTATGAAACATCATTGAGAAGATTTGGAGAATCAAGTACAACACTATGTAACATCTAAGAAGCACCTTGGAACGACAGGTGGACGGAAGAAGCTTTGCGCGGGAGGAAGTGCACGTCTCCCCTTCTACTCCATCACTTTACATATATATGGAGCACGAGCCGAATGTTTCACAAATAAGGAAAAGATCATCCTTAACATCCAAGTGAAGATCAAATCTCGTCCAAATTATTCGGGTTAGATTTTAAGAAATTATATCTTAGGAAATAATATATTTATGTTATATGGGCCGGTTTTTATTTATAGTGATCTCGTGGTTAGGGTTAGCTATCTTAGATCCTCATTTTGCTTAGAATATAGGTATAAATATGTCATTTGTATCTCTAGGTTAAGTGGACGTGCACACATAAGAAAAGACATGAACAAACACTTTGAAGAAGATGAAGTTAGCACATGCTTGTTCAAGATCTAGGTAAGAGCTTGATTGTTGGATAAGAGGTTTGAGTTGGACTGTGAGGTATTATTATTGTTCCACATTAGAGTTTAGGTGTTTTTGGTGTACAAAGCTGGAGATCTGAATTTCTATCTTATAACATTGAATATAATAGAAGTTGATGCGAAATCCTACTAGGTAAACCTAGAGGTAGATATTTTACTTCAATTAGCTAAATTGACTATTGAAGGTTTCCTCTCTAAATACTATGTTTGTGTTCACATACCGCTTTAACTGTTTCCTGATAAGTCTTCCACTATTAAGTGTGCTAAACTAAATATCTTATATTCGGCTGTCCAAGGCTCGACTTTGTTGGTCCTTGTTCTAACACATCCAATTCAAAATATATATTTGCATTTTTAAAATGAAAGAGGATGAAATGGTCTTTTATTATTTTTAACAGATTATTTTGATATATTTCATCCATGGGCGACTCCGTGGTAATAAAACTACGATAACTGGATGTGTTTAAATAATTTTCTATATAACGGAAGGTTCCATGCAAATTTTGACAAATAAAAAGTGCTCTTTTATCATTTTAACAACTTTTTTTTAACAGATTTCCTCCATGGGTGGCTCACAATAATAAAGCTGTAATAATTGGTAAATAATTTTCGCGAGAGTTTCTTGTGAGAATTAGTGGTAGAGTGAATTATAGAAACTTATGGGAAATGTACGATTAGATGGATGAATGATTGAGATTGGAAGATTAGGAGGAGTGTAAAATTAATTAAAGATAGCAATTTTGTAATTTAGAGAGTTGAGTTACATGAAGGATAGGAGTAAATATTCCAAATCCCCTAAGCTCTCTATGTTTCTTCCTCCACCGTCATTTAATGAATGTAGAATATTAAATTATGAACCTAAAGTATGAATTCATGAATAACTCAAATTTTGTAAATCTCTTCTTATTTAGTAGGTTTACAAATTCATAGTCTATATTAATAGTTTGATCATTTATGTTCATTATTTAAGCAGTCAGTAATATGAACACAACTCTCACTTTCATAAACTACACAATGTCCTCCGAACATAGAATTAGAAATCATGAACTTGAAAGTAGAATCCTTGAATGTACAACCAACATATTATATAAATTGAGCACATAATCTTAAAATGATACTAAAGTTGATATTTTAGATAGTAAGGTTCATTATACAATACTGATGTCTATAAATAATAACAATATAAATAAACAAGAGGAACTATAAACACAACCTCAATATCATATTTATGTACCTTGTAGATATTTGAACATATATGGTTCATTACTTTAATAGCAACGTTAAAAAATAATGAACTTTACCAATGTATGATCCTCAAATAACAATTACAACACATGAGAATAACATCAATTGATCAACACATGCATTATCATTGGAGAATTAAATATCATTATCATCGGAGAAACCGACAAATTCAAATTCATCGGCGACGTCCACATATGAGGCCCACATTGTTGAGGATCTTGATAGAGATGAACGTTCAAGAATTATTTCACAACTCTTGAGGAAAGGATCACATGCATACAGTAAATAAGATCAAGACCTCTTTAAAGCATTTCATCGAACACCTTGTGTGCAACATTCAACTCATCCACCATTATCATGATCCAGGTGAACAAAAGACATATTTTATCAAAACATCCATAATTATCAACTCAACCCACTATATG
>NW_027370533.1:0-35388 GCF_046119375.1 Phyllobates terribilis | reverse complement strand
TGATATCAGCTTCTTATAACGTTCCAGTACTGATATAACCTCCAGACATTACATTATATGTGACTGATATAAGCCTCTTATAACGCTCCAGTACTGATATAACCTTCAGACATTACATCATATGTGACTGATATCAGACCCTCTTATAACGCTCCAGTACTGATATAACATCCTGACATTACACCATATGTGTCTGATATCAGCCCCTCTTATAACGCTCCAGTACTGATATAACCTCCAGACATTACATCATATGTGACTGATATCAGCCTCTTATAACGCTCCAGTACTGATATAACCTCCAGACATTACATCATATGTGACTGATATCAGCCCCTCTTATAACGCTCCAGTACTGATATAACCTCCAGACATTACACCATATGTGACTGATATCAGCCCCTCTTATAACGCTCCAGTACTGATATAACCTCCAGACATTACATCATATGTGACTGATATCAGCCCCTCTTATAACGCTCCAGTACTGATATAACCTCCAGACATTACATCATATGTGACTGATATCAGCCTCTTATAACGCTCTAGTACTGATATAACCTCCAGACATTATACCATATGTGACTGATATCAGCCTCTTATAATGCTCCAGTACTGATATAACCTCCAGACATTACACCATATGTGACTGATATCAGCCCCTCTTATAACGCTCCAGTACTCATATAACCTCCAGACATTACACCATATGTGACTGATATCAGCCCCTCTCATAACGCTCCAGTACTGATATAACCTCCAGACATTACACCATATGTGACTGATATCAGCCCCTCTTATAACGCTCCAGTACTGATATAACCTCCAGACATTACATCATATGTGACTGATATCAGCCCCTCTTATAACGCTCCAGTACTGATATAACCTCCAGACATTACATCATATGTGACTGATATCAGCCCCTCTTATAACGCTCCAGTACTGATATAACCTCCAGACATTACATCATATGTGACTGATATCAGCCCCTCTTATAACGCTCCAGTACTGATATAACCTTCAGACATTACACCATATGTGACTGATATCAGCCCCTCTTATAACGCTCCAGTACTGATATAACCTCCAGACATTACACCATATGTGACTGATATCAGCCTCTTATAACGCTCCAGTACTGATATAACCTCCAGACATTACACCATATGTGACTGATATCAGCCTCTTATAACGCTCTAGTACTGATATAACCTCCAGACATTACATCATATGTGACTGATATCAGCCTCTTATAACGCTCTAGTACTGATATAACCTCCAGACATTACACCATATGTGACTGATATCAGCCTCTCTTATAACGCTCCAGTACTGATATAACCTCCAGACATTACACCATATGTGACTGATATCAGCCCCTCTCATAACGCTCCAGTACTGATATAACCTCCAGACATTACACCATATGTGACTGATATCAGCCCCTCTTATAACGCTCCAGTACTGATATAACCTTCAGACATTACACCATATGTGACTGATATCAGCCCCTCTCATAACGCTCCAGTACTGATATAACCTCCAGACATTACACCATATATGACTGATATCAGCTTCTCTTATAAAGCTCCAGTACTGATATAACCTTCAGACATTACACCATATGTGACTGATATCAGCTCCTCTTATAATGCTCCAGTACTGATATAACCTCCAGATATTACATCATATGTGACTAATATCAGCCTATCTTATAACGCTCCAGTAATGATATAACCTCCAGACATTACATCATATGTGACTGATATCAGCTCCTCTTATAACGCTCCAGTAGTGATATAACCTCCAGACATTACATCATATGTGACTGATGTCAACCTCTTATAACGCTCCAGTACTGATATAACCTCCAGACATTACATCATATGTGACTGATATCAGCCCCTCTTATATCGCTCCAGTACTGATATAACCTCCAGACATTACATCATATGTGACTGATATCAGCCCCTCTTATAACGCTCCAGTACTGATATAACCTCCAGGCATTACACCATATGTGACTGATATCAGCCCCTTATAACGCTCCAGTACTGATATAACCTCCAGACATTACATCATATGTGACTGATATCAGCCCCTCTTATAACGCTCCAGTACTGATATAACCCCCAGACATTACACCATATGTGACTGATATCAGCTTCTCTTATAACGCTCCAGTACTGATATAACCTCCAGACATAACACCATATGTGACTGATATCAGCCCCTCTTATAACGCTCCAGTACTGATATAACCTCCAGACATTACACCATATGTGACTGATATCAGCCCCTCTTATAACGCTCCAGTACTGATATAACCTCCAGACATTACACCATATGTGACTGATATCAGCCCCTCTTATAACGCTCCAGTACTGATATAACCTCCAGACATTACACCATATGTGACTGATATCAGCCCCTCTCATAACGCTCCAGTACTGATATAACCTCCAGACATTACACCATATGTGACTGATATCAGCCCCTCTTATAACGCTCCAGTACTGATATAACCTCCAGACATTACACCATATGTGACTTATATCAGCCCCTCTCATAACGCTCCAGTACTGATATAACCTCCAGACATTACACCATATGTGACTGATATCAGCCCCTCTTATAACGCTCCAGTACTGATATAACCTTCAGACATTACACCATATGTGACTGATATCAGCCCCTCTAATAACTCTCCAGTACTGATATAACCTCCAGACATTACACCATATATGACTGATATCAGCTTCTCTTATAAAGCTCCAGTACTGATATAACCTTCAGACATTACACCATATGTGACTGATATCAGCTCCTCTTATAATGCTCCAGTACTGATATAACCTCCAGATATTACATCATATGTGACTGATATCAGCCCCTCTTATAACGCTCCAGTACTGATATAACCTCCAGACATTACACCATATGTGACTGATATCAGCCCCTCTTATAACGCTCCAGTACTGATATAACCTCCAGACATTACACCATATGTGACTGATATCAGCCCCTCTTATAACGCTCCAGTACTGATATAACCTCCAGACATTACACCATATGTGACTGATATCAGCTTCTCTTATAACGCTCCAGTACTGATATAACCTCCAGACATTACACCATATGTGACTGATATCAGCTTCTCTTATAATGCTCCAGTACTGATATAACCTCCAGATATTACATCATATGTGACTGATATCAGCCCCTCTTATAACGCTCCAGTACTGATATAACCTCCAGACAGTACACCATATGTGACTGATATCAGCCCCTCTTATAACGCTCCAGTACTGATATAACCTCCAGACATTACACCATATGTGACTGATATCAGCCCCTCTTATAACGCTCCAGTACTGATATAACCTCCAGACATTACACCATATGTGACTGATATCAGCCCCTCTTATAACGCTCCAGTACTGATATAACCTCCAGACATTACACCATATGTAACTGATATCAGCCCCTCTTATAACGCTCCAGTGCTGATATAACCTCTAGACATTACATCATATGTGACTGATATCAGCCTCTTATAATGCTCCAGTACTGATATAAACTCCAGACATTACACCATATGTGACTAATATCAGCCTATCTTATAACGCTCCAGTAATGATATAACCTCCAGACATTACATCATATGTGACTGATATCAGCTCCTCTTATAACGCTCCAGTAGTGATATAACCTCCAGACATTACATCATATGTGACTGATGTCAACCTCTTATAACACTCCAGTACTGATATAACCTCCAGACATTACATCATATGTGACTGATATCATCCCCTCTTATAACGCTCCAGTACTGATATAACCTCCAGACATTACATCATATGTGACTGATATCAGCCCCTCTTATATCGCTCCAGTACTGATATAACCTCCAGACATTACATCATATGTGACTGATATCAGCCCCTCTTATAACGCTCCAGTACTGATATAACCTCCAGGCATTACACCATATGTGACTGATATCAGCCCCTTATAACGCTCCAGTACTGATATAACCTCCAGACATTACACCATATGTGACTGATATCAGCCCCTCTTATAACGCTCCAGTACTGATATAACCCCCAGACATTACACCATATGTGACTGATATCAGCTTCTCTTATAACGCTCCAGTACTGATATAACCTCCAGACATTACACCATATGTGACTGATATCAGCCCCTCTTATAACGCTCCAGTACTGATATAACCTCCAGACATTACACCATATGTGACTGATATCAGCCCCTTATAACGCTCCAGTACTGATATAACCTCCAGACATTACATCATATGTGACTGATATCAGCCCCTCTTATAACGCTCCAGTACTGATATAACCTCCAGACATTACATCATATGTGACTGATATCAGCCTCTTATAACGCTCCAGTACTGATATAACCTCCAGACATTACATCATATGTGACTGATATCAGCCCCTCTTATAACGCTCCAGTACTGATATAACCTCCAGACATTACACCATATGTGACTGATATCAGCCCCTTATAACGCTCCAGTACTGATATAACCTCCAGACATTACGTCATATGTGACTGATATCAGCCCCTCTTATAACGCTCCAGTACTGATATAACCTCCAGACATTACATCATATGTGACTGATATCAGCCCCTCTTATAACGCTCCAGTACTGATATAACCTCCAGACATTACATCATATGTGACTGATATCAGCCCCTCTTATAACGCTCCAGTACTGATATAACCTTCAGACATTACACCATATGTGACTGATATCAGCCCCTCTTATAACGCTCCAGTACTGATATAACCTCCAGACATTACACCATATGTGACTGATATCAGCCTCTTATAACGCTCCAGTACTGATATAACCTCCAGACATTACACCATATGTGACTGATATCAGCCTCTTATAAGGCTCTAGTACTGATATAACCTCCAGACATTACATCATATGTGACTGTTATCAGCCTCTTATAACGCTCTAATACTGATATAACCTCCAGACATTACACCATATGTGACTGATATCAGCCTCTCTTATAACGCTCCAGTACTGATATAACCTCCAGACATTACACCATATGTGACTGATATCAGCCCCTCTCATAACGCTCCAGTACTGATATAACCTCCAGACATTACACCATATGTGACTGATATCAGCTTCTCTTATAACGCTCCAGTACTGATATAACCTCCAGACATTACACCATATGTGACTGATATCAGCCCCTCTTATAACGCTCCAGTACTGATATAACCTCCAGACATTACACCATATGTGACTGATATCAGCCCCTCTTATAACGCTCCAGTACTGATATAACCTCCAGACATTACACCATATGTGACTGATATCAGCCCCTCTTATAACGCTCCAGTACTGATATAACCTCCAGACATTACACCATATGTGACTGATATCAGCCCCTCTTATAACGCTCCAGTACTGATATAACCTCCAGACATTACACCATATGTGACTGATATCAGCCCCTCTTATAACGCTCCAGTACTGATATAACCTCCAGACATTACACCATATGTGACTGATATCAGCCCCTCTTATAACGCTCCAGTACTGATATAACCTCCAGACATTACACCATATGTGACTGATATCAGCTTCTCTTATAACGCTCCAGTACTGATATAACCTCCAGACATTACACCATATGTGACTGATATCAGCTTCTCTTATAATGCTCCAGTACTGATATAACCTCCAGATATTACATCATATGTGACTGATATCAGCCCCTCTTATAACGCTCCAGTACTGATATAACCTCCAGACATTACACCATATGTGACTGATATCAGCCCCTCTTATAACGCTCCAGTACTGATATAACCTCCAGACATTGCACCATATGTGACTGATATCAGCCCCTCTTATAACGCTCCAGTACTGATATAACCTCCAGACATTACACCATATGTGACTGATATCAGCCCCTCTTATAACGCTCCAGTACTGATATAACCTCCAGACATTACACCATATGTAACTGATATCAGCCCCTCTTATAACGCTCCAGTACTGATATAACCTCTAGACATTACATCATATGTGACTGATATCAGCCTCTTATAATGCTCCAGTACTGATATAAACTCCAGACATTACACCATATGTGACTAATATCAGCCTATCTTATAACGCTCCAGTAATGATATAACCTCCAGACATTACATCATATGTGACTGATATCAGCTCCTCTTATAACGCTCCAGTAGTGATATAACCTCCAGACATTACATCATATGTGACTGATGTCAACCTCTTATAACACTCCAGTACTGATATAACCTCCAGACATTACATCATATGTGACTGATATCATCCCCTCTTATAACGCTCCAGTACTGATATAACCTCCAGACATTACATCATATGTGACTGATATCAGCCCCTCTTATAACGCTCCAGTACTGATATAACCTCCAGGCATTACACAATATGTGACTGATATCAGCTTCTCTTATAACGCTCCAGTACTGATATAACCTCCAGACATAACACCATATGTGACTGATATCAGCCCCTCTTATAACGCTCCAGTACTGATATAACCTCCAGACATTACACCATATGTGACTGATATCAGCCCCTCTTATAACGCTCCAGTACTGATATAACCTCCAGACATTACACCATATGTGACTGATATCAGCCCCTCTTATAACGCTCCAGTACTGATATAACCTCCAGACATTACACCATATGTGACTGATATCAGCCCCTCTCATAACGCTCCAGTACTGATATAACCTCCAGACATTACACCATATGTGACTGATATCAGCCCCTCTTATAACGCTCCAGTACTGATATAACCTCCAGACATTACACCATATGTGACTTATATCAGCCCCTCTCATAACGCTCCAGTACTGATATAACCTCCAGACATTACACCATATGTGACTGATATCAGCCCCTCTTATAACGCTCCAGTACTGATATAACCTTCAGACATTACACCATATGTGACTGATATCAGCCCCTCTCATAACGCTCCAGTACTGATATAACCTCCAGACATTACACCATATATGACTGATATCAGCTTCTCTTATAAAGCTCCAGTACTGATATAACCTTCAGACATTACACCATGTGACTGATATCAGCTCCTCTTATAATGCTCCAGTACTGATATAACCTCCAGATATTACATCATATGTGACTGATATCAGCCCCTCTTATAACGCTCCAGTACTGATATAACCTCCAGACATTACACCATATGTGACTGATATCAGCCCCTCTTATAACGCTCCAGTACTGATATAACCTCCAGACATTACACCATATGTGACTGATATCAGCCCCTCTTATAACGCTCCAGTACTGATATAACCTCCAGACATTACACCATATGTGACTGATATCAGCCCCTCTTATAACGCTCCAGTACTGATATAACCTCCAGACATTACACCATATGTGACTGATATCAGCCCCTCTTATAACGCTCCAGTACTGATATAACCTCCAGACATTACACCATATGTGACTGATATCAGCCCCTCTTATAACGCTCCAGTACTGATATAACCTCCAGACATTACACCATATGTAACTGATATCAGCCCCTCTTATAACGCTCCAGTAGTGATATAACCTCCAGACATTACATCATATGTGACTGATGTCAACCTCTTATAACACTCCAGTACTGATATAACCTCCAGACATTACATCATATGTGACTGATATCAGCCCCTCTTATAACGCTCCAGTACTGATATAACCTCCAGGCATTACACCATATGTGACTGATATCAGCCCCTTATAACGCTCCAGTACTGATATAACCTCCAGACATTACACCATATGTGACTGATATCAGCCCCTCTTATAACGCTCCAGTACTGATATAACCCCCAGACATTACACCATATGTGACTGATATCAGCTTCTCTTATAACGCTCCAGTACTGATATAACCTCCAGACATTACACCATATGTGACTGATATCAGCCCCTCTTATAACGCTCCAGTACTGATATAACCTCCAGACATTACACCATATGTGACTGATATCAGCCTCTTATAACGCTCTAGTAATGATATAACCTCCAGACATTAGACCATATGTGACTGATATCAGCCTCTTATAACGCTCCAGTACTGATATAACCTCCAGACATTACATCATATGTGACTGATATCAGCCTCTTATAACGCTCCAGTACTGATATAACCTCCAGACATTACATCATATGTGACTGATATCAGCCCCTCTTATAACGCTCCAGTACTGATATAACCTCCAGACATTACACCATATGTGACTGATATCAGCCCCTTATAACGCTCCAGTACTGTTATAACCTCCAGACATTACACCATATGTGACTGATATCAGCCCCTCTTATAACGCTCCAGTACTGATATAACCCCCAGACATTACACCATATGTGACTGATATCAGCTTCTCTTATAACGCTCCAGTACTGATATAACCTCCAGACATTACACCATATGTGACTGATATCAGCCCCTCTTATAACGCTCCAGTACTGATATAACCTCCAGACATTACACCATATGTGACTGATATCAGCCCCTCTTATAACGCTCCAGTACTGATATAACCTCCAGACATTACACCATATGTGACTGATATCAGCCCCTCTTATAACGCTCCAGTACTGATATAACCTCCAGACATTACACCATATGTGACTGATATCAGCCCCTCTTATAACGCTCCAGTACTGATATAACCTCCAGACATTACACCATATGTGACTGATATCAGCCCCTCTTATAACGCTCCAGTACTGATATAACCTCCAGACATTACACCATATGTGACTGATATCAGCCCCTCTTATAACGCTCCAGTACTGATATAACCTCCAGACATTACACCATATGTAACTGATATCAGCCCCTCTTATAACGCTCCAGTACTGATATAACCTCTAGACATTACATCATATGTGACTGATATCAGCCTCTTATAATGCTCCAGTACTGATATAAACTCCAGACATTACACCATATGTGACTAATATCAGCCTATCTTATAACGCTCCAGTAATGATATAACCTCCAGACATTACATCATATGTGACTGATATCAGCTCCTCTTATAACGCTCCAGTAGTGATATAACCTCCAGACATTACATCATATGTGACTGATGTCAACCTCTTATAACACTCCAGTACTGATATAACCTCCAGACATTACATCATATGTGACTGATATCATCCCCTCTTATAACGCTCCAGTACTGATATAACCTCCAGACATTACATCATATGTGACTGATATCAGCCCCTCTTATATCGCTCCAGTACTGATATAACCTCCAGACATTACATCATATGTGACTGATATCAGCCCCTCTTATAACGCTCCAGTACTGATATAACCTCCAGGCATTACACCATATGTGACTGATATCAGCCCCTTATAACACTCCAGTACTGATATAACCTCCAGACATTACACCATATGTGACTGATATCAGCCTCTTATAACGCTCTAGTAATGATATAACCTCCAGACATTAGACCATATGTGACTGATATCAGCCTCTTATAACGCTCCAGTACTGATATAACCTCCAGACATTACATCATATGTGACTGATATCAGCCTCTTATAACGCTCCAGTACTGATATAACCTCCAGACATTACATCATATGTGACTGATATCAGCCCCTCTTATAACGCTCCAGTACTGATATAACCTCCAGACATTACACCATATGTGACTGATATCAGCCCCTCTTATAACGCTCCAGTACTGATATAACCCCCAGACATTACACCATATGTGACCGATATCAGCTTCTCTTATAACGCTCCAGTACTGATATAACCTCCAGACATTACACCATATGTGACTGATATCAGCCCCTCTTATAACGCTCCAGTACTGATATAACCTCCAGACATTACACCATATGTGACTGATATCAGCCTCTTATAACGCTCTAGTAATGATATAACCTCCAGACATTAGACCATATGTGACTGATATCAGCCTCTTATAACGCTCCAGTACTGATATAACCTCCAGACATTAGACCATATGTGACTGATATCAGCCTCTTATAACGCTCCAGTACTGATATAACCTCCAGACATTACATCATATGTGACTGATATCAGCCTCTTATAACGCTCCAGTACTGATATAACCTCCAGACATTACATCATATGTGACTGATATCAGCCCCTCTTATAACGCTCCAGTACTGATATAACCCCCAGACATTACACCATATGTAACTGATATCAGCTTCTCTTATAACGCTCCAGTACTGATATAACCTCCAGACATTACACCATATGTGACTGATATCAGCCCCTCTTATAACGCTCCAGTACTGATATAACCTCCAGACATTACACCATATGTGACTGATATCAGCCCCTCTTATAACGCTCCAGTACTGATATAACCTCCAGACATTACACCCTATGAGACTGATATCAGCTTCTCTTATAACGCTCCAGTACTGATATAACCTCCAGACATTACACCATATGTGGCTGATATCAGCCCCTCTTATAACGCTCCAGTACTGATATAACCTCCAGACATTACACCATATGTGACTGATATCAGCCCCTCTTATAACGCTCTAGTAATGATATAACCTCCAGACATTAGACCATATGTGACTGATATCAGCCTCTTATAACACTCCAGTACTGATATAACCTCCAGACATTACATCATATGTGACTGATATCAGCCTCTTATAACGCTCCAGTACTGATATAACCTTCAGACATTACATCATATGTGACTGATATCAGCTCCTCTTATAATGCTCCAGTACTGATATAACCTCCAGACATTACATCATATGTGATTAATATCAGCCTCTTATAACGCTCCAGTACTGATATAACCTCCAGACATTACATCATATGTGACTGATATCAGCTCCTCTTATAACGCTCCAGTACTGATATAACCTCCAGACATTACACCATATGTGACTGATATCAGCCCCTCTTATAATCTCCAGTACTGATATAACCTCCAGACATTACACCATATGTTACTGATATCAGCTTCTCTTATAACGCTCCAGTACTGATATAACCTCCAGACATTACACCATATGTGGCTGATATCAGCCCCTCTTATAACGCTCCAGTACTGATATAACCTCCAGACATTACACCATATGTGACTGATATCAGCCTCTTATAACGCTCTAGTAATGATATAACCTCCAGACATTAGACCATATGTGACTGATATCAGCCCCTCTTATAACGCTCTAGTAATGATATAACCTCCAGACATTAGACCATATGTGACTGATATCAGCCTCTTATAACGCTCCAGTACTGATATAACCTCCAGACATTACACCATATGTGACTGATATCAGCCCCTCTTATAACGCTCCAGTACAGATATAACCTCCAGACATTACATCATATGTGATTAATATCAGCCTCTTATAACGCTCCAGTACTGATATAACCTCCAGACATTACACCATATGTGACTGATATTAGCCCCTCTTATAACGCTCCAGTACTGATATAACCTCTAGACATTACACCATATGTAACTGATATCAGCCCCTCTTATAACGCTCCAGTACTGATATAACCTCCAGACATTACACCATATGTGGCTGATATCAGCCCCTCTTATAACGCTCCAGTACTGATATAACCTCCAGACATTACACCATATGTGACTGATATCAGCCTCTTATAACGCTCTAGTAATGATATAACCTCCAGACATTAGACCATATGTGACTGATATCAGCCTCTTATAACACTCCAGTACTGATATAACCTCCAGACATTACATCATATGTGACTGATATCAGCCTCTTATAACGCTCCAGTACTGATATAACCTTCAGACATTACATCATATGTGACTGATATCAGCTCCTCTTATAATGCTCCAGTACTGATATAACCTCCAGACATTACATCATATGTGATTAATATCAGCCTCTTATAACGCTCCAGTACTGATATAACCTCCAGACATTACATCATATGTGACTGATATCAGCTCCTCTTATAACGCTCCAGTACTGATATAACCTCCAGACATTACACCATATGTGACTGATATCAGCCCCTCTTATAACGCTCCAGTACTGATATAACCTCCAGACATTACACCATATGTGACTAATATCAGCCCCTCTTATAACTCTCCAGTACTGATATAACCTCCAGACATTACACCATATGTTACTGATATCAGCTTCTCTTATAACGCTCCAGTACTGATATAACCTCCAGACATTACACCATATGTGGCTGATATCAGCCCCTCTTATAACGCTCCAGTACTGATATAACCTCCAGACATTACACCATATGTGACTGATATCAGCCTCTTATAACGCTCTAGTAATGATATAACCTCCAGACATTAGACCATATGTGACTGATATCAGCCTCTTATAACGCTCCAGTACTGATATAACCTCCAGACATTACATCATATGTGACTGATATCAGCCTCTTATAACGCTCCAGTACTGATATAACCTCCAGACATTACACCATATGTGACTGATATCAGCCCCTCTTATAACGCTCCAGTACAGATATAACCTCCAGACATTACATCATATGTGATTAATATCAGCCTCTTATAACGCTCCAGTACTGATATAACCTCCAGACATTACACCATATGTGACTGATATTAGCCCCTCTTATAACGCTCCAGTACTGATATAACCTCTAGACATTACACCATATGTAACTGATATCAGCCCCTCTTATAACGCTCCAGTACTGATATAACCTCTAGACATTACATCATATGTGACTGATATCAGCCTCTTATAATGCTCCAGTACTGATATAAACTCCAGACATTACACCATATGTGACTAATATCAGCCTATCTTATAACGCTCCATTAATGATATAACCTCCAGACATTACATCATATGTGACTGATATCAGCTCCTCTTATAACGCTCCAGTAGTGATATAACCTCCAGACATTACATCATATGTGACTGATGTCAACCTCTTATAACGCACCAGTACTGATATAACCTCCAGACATTACATCATATGTGACTGATATCATCCCCTCTTATAACGCTCCAGTACTGATATAACCTCCAGACATTACATCATATGTGACTGATATCAGCCCCTCTTATAACGCTCCAGTACTGATATAACCTTCAGACATTACATCATATGTGACTGATATCAGCTCCTCTTATAATGCTCCAGTACTGATATAACCTCCAGACATTACATCATATGTGATTAATATCAGCCTCTTATAACGCTCCAGTACTGATATAACCTCCAGACATTACATCATATGTGACTGATATCAGCTCCTCTTATAACGCTCCAGTACTGATATAACCTCCAGACATTACACCATATGGGACTGATATTAGCCCCTCTTATAACGCTCCAGTACTGATATAACCTCTAGACATTACACCATATGTAACTGATATCAGCCCCTCTTATAACGCTCCAGTACTGATATAACCTCTAGACATTACATCATATGTGACTGATATCAGCCTCTTATAACGCTCCAGTAGTGATATAACCTCCAGACATTACACCATATGTGACTAATATCAGCCTATCTTATAACGCTCCAGTAATGATATAACCTCCAGACATTACATCATATGTGACTGATATCAGCTCCTCTTATAACGCTCCAGTAGTGATATAACCTCCAGACATTACACCATATGTGACTGATATTAGCCCCTCTTATAACGCTCCAGTACTGATATAACCTCTAGACATTACACCATGTGTAACTGATATCAGCCCCTCTTATAACGCTCCAGTACTGATATAACCTCTAGACATTACATCATATGTGACTGATATCAGCCTCTTATAATGCTCCAGTACTGATATAAACTCCAGACATTACACCATATGTGACTAATATCAGTCTCTTATAACGCTCCAGTAGTGATATAACCTCCAGACATTACATCATATGTGACTGATATCAGCCTCTTATAACGCTCCAGTAGTGATATAACCTCCAGACATTACACCATATGTGACTAATATCAGCCTATCTTATAACGCTCCATTAATGATATAACCTCCAGACATTACATCATATGTGACTGATATCAGCTCCTCTTATAACGCTCCAGTAGTGATATAACCTCCAGACATTACATCATATGTGACTGATGTCAACCTCTTATAACGCTCCAGTACTGATATAACCTCCAGACATTACATCATATGTGACTGATATCATCCCCTCTTATAACGCTCCAGTACTGATATAACCTCCAGACATTACATCATATGTGACTGATATCAGCCCCTCTTATAACGCTCCAGTACTGATATAACCTTCAGACATTACATCATATGTGACTGATATCAGCTCCTCTTATAATGCTCCAGTACTGATATAACCTCCAGACATTACATCATATGTGATTAATATCAGCCTCTTATAACGCTCCAGTACTGATATAACCTCCAGACATTACATCATATGTGACTGATATCAGCTCCTCTTATAACGCTCCAGTAGTGATATAACCTCCAGACATTACATCATATGTGACTGATATCATCCCCTCTTATAACGCTCCAGTACTGATATAACCTCCAGACATTACATCATATGTGACTGATATCAGCCCCTCTTATATCGCTCCAGTACTGATATAACCTCCAGACATTACATCATATGTGACTGATATCAGCCCCTCTTATAACGCTCCAGTACTGATATAACCTCCAGACATTACACCATATGTGACTGATATCAGCCCCTCTTATAACGCTCCAGTACTGATATAACCCCCAGACATTACACCATATGTGACTGATATCAGCTTCTCTTATAAAGCTCCAGTACTGATATAACCTTCAGACATTAGACCATATGTGACTGATATCAGCTCCTCTTATAATGCTCCAGTACTGATATAACCTCCAGACATTACATCATATGTGATTAATATCAGCCTCTTATAACGCTCCAGTACTGATATAACCTCCAGACATTACATCATATGTGACTGATATCAGCTCCTCTTATAACGCTCCAGTACTGATATAACCTCCAGACATTACACCATATGGGACTGATATTAGCCCCTCTTATAACGCTCCAGTACTGATATAACCTCTAGACATTACACCATATGTAACTGATATCAGCCCCTCTTATAACGCTCCAGTACTGATATAACCTCTCGACATTACATCATATGTGACTGATATCAGCCTCTTTTAACGCTCCAGTAGTGATATAACCTCCAGACGTTACACCATATGTGACTAATATCAGCCTATCTTATAACGCTCCAGTAATGATATAACCTCCAAACATTACATCATATGTGACTGATATCAGCTCCTCTTATAACGCTCCAGTAGTGATATAACCTCCAGACATTACATCATATGTGACTGATATCATCCCCTCTTATAACGCTCCAGTACTGATATAACCTCCAGACATTACATCATATGTGACTGATATCAGCCCCTCTTATATCGCTCCAGTACGGATATAACCTCCAGACATTACATCATATGTGACTGATATCAGCCCCTCTTATAACGCTCCAGTACTGATATAACCTCCAGACATTACACCATATGTGACTGATATCAGCTTCTCTTATAAAGCTCCAGTACTGATATAACCTTCAGACATTAGACCATATGTGACTGATATCAGCTCCTCTTATAATGCTCCAGTACTGATATAACCTCCAGATATTACATCATATGTGACTGATATCAGCCCCTCTTATAACGCTCCAGTACTGATATAACCTCCAGACATTACACCATATGTGACTGATATCAGCCCCTCTTATAACGCTCCAGTACTGATATAACCTCCAGACATTACACCATATGTGACTGATATCAGCCCCTCTTATAACGCTCCAGTACTGATATAACCTCCAGACATTACACCATATGTGACTGATATCAGCCCCTCTTATAACGCTCCAGTACTGATATAACCTCCAGACATTACACCATATGTGACTGATATCAGCCCCTCTTATAACGCTCCAGTACTGATATAACCTCCAGACATTACACCATATGTGACTGATATCAGCCCCTCTTATAACGCTCCAGTACTGATATAACCTCCAGACATCACACCATATGTGACTGATATCAGTCCCTCTTATAACGCTCCAGTACTGATATAACCTTCAGACATTACATCATATGTGACTGATATCAGCTCCTCTTATAATGCTCCAGTACTGATATAACCTCCAGACACTACATCATATGTGATTAATATCAGCCTCTTATAACGCTCCAGTACTGATATAACCTCCAGACATTACATCATATGTGACTGATATCCGCTCCTCTTATAACGCTCCAGTACTGATATAACCTCCAGACATTACACCATATGTGACTGATATTAGCCCCTCTTATAACGCTCCAGTACTGATATAACCTCTAGACATTACACCATATGTAACTGATATCAGCCCCTCTTATAACGCTCCAGTACTGATATAACCTCTAGACATTACATCATATGTGACTGATATCAGCCTCTTATAATGCTCCATTACTGATATAAACTCCAGACATTACACCATATGTGACTAATATCAGCCTATCTTATAACGCTCCAGTAATGATATAACCTCCAGACATTACATCATATGTGACTGATATCAGCTCCTCTTATAACGCTCCAGTAGTGATATAACCTCCAGACATTACATCATATGTGACTGATGTCAACCTCTTATAACGGTCCAGTACTGATATAACCTCCAGACATTACATCATATGTGACTGATATCATCCCCTCTTATAACGCTCCAGTACTGATATAACCTCCAGACATTACATCATATGTGACTGATATCAGCCCCTCTTATATTGCTCCAGTACGGATATAACCTCCAGACATTACATCATATGTGACTGATATCAGCCCCTCTTATAACGCTCCAGTACTGATATAACCTCCAGGCATTACACCATATGTGACTGATATCAGCCCCTTATAACGCTCCAGTACTGATATAACCTCCAGACATTACACCATATGTGACTGATATCAGCCCCTCTTATAACGCTCCAGTACTGATATAACCCCCAGAAATTACACCATATGTGACTGATATCAGCTTCTCTTATAACGCTCCAGTACTGATATAACCTCCAGACATTACACCATATGTGACTGATATCAGCCCCTCTTATAACGCTCCAGTAGTGATATAACCTCCAGACATTACACCATATGTGACTAATATCAGCCTATCTTATAACGCTCCAGTAATGATATAACCTCCAGACATTACATCATATGTGACTGATATCAGCTCCTCTTTTAACGCTCCAGTAGTGATATAACCTCCAGACATTACATCATATGTGACTGATGTCAACCTCTTATAACGCTCCAGTACTGATATAACCTCCAGACATTACATCATATGTGACTGATATCCGCTCCTCTTATAACGCTCCAGTACTGATATAACCTCCAGACATTACACCATATGTGACTGATATTAGCCCCTCTTATAACGCTCCAGTACTGATATAACCTCTAGACATTACACCATATGTAACTGATATCAGCCCCTCTTATAACGCTCCAGTACTGATATAACCTCCAGAAATTACACCATATATGACTGATATCAGCCCCTCTTATAACGCTCCAGTACTGATATAACCTCCAGACATTACACCATATGTGACTGATATCAGCCCCTCTTATAACGCTCCAGTACTGATATAACCTCCAGACATTACACCATATGTGACTGATATCAGCCTCTTATAACGCTCTAGTAATGATATAACCTCCAGACATTAGACCATATGTGACTGATATCAGCCTCTTATAACGCTCCAGTACTGATATAACCTCCAGACATTACATCATATGTGACTGATATCAGCCTCTTATAACGCTCCAGTACTGATATAACCTCCAGACATTACATCATATGTGACTGATATCAGCCCCTCTTATAACGCTCCAGTACTGATATAACCTCCAGACATTACACCATATGTGACTGATATCAGCTTCTCTTATAACGCTCCAGTACTGATATAACCTCCAGACATTACACCATATGTGACTGATATCAGCCCCTCTTATAACGCTCCAGTACTGATATAACCTCCAGACATTACACCATATGTGACTGATATCAGCCCCTCTTATAACGCTCCAGTACTGATATAACCTCCAGACATTACACCCTATGAGACTGACATCAGCTTCTCTTATAACGCTCCAGTACTGATATAACCTCCAGACATTACACCATATGTGGCTGATATCAGCCCCTCTTATAACGCTCCAGTACTGATATAACCTCCAGACATTACACCATATGTGACTGATATCAGCCCCTCTTATAACGCTCCAGTACTGATATAACCTCCAGACATTACAACATATGTGACTGATATCAGCCTCTTATAACGCTCTAGTAATGATATAACCTCCAGACATTAGACCATATGTGACTGATATCAGCCTCTTATAACACTCCAGTACAGATATAACCTCCAGACATTACATCATATGTGATTAATATCAGCCTCTTATAACGCTCCAGTACTGATTTAACCTTCAGACATTACATCATATGTGACTGATATCAGCTCCTCTTATAATGCTCCAGTACTGATATAACCTCCAGACATTACATCATATGTGATTAATATCAGCCTCTTATAACGCTCCAGTACTGATATAACCTCCAGACATTACATCATATGTGATTGATATCAGCTCCTCTTATAACGCTCCAGTACTGATATAACCTCCAGACATTACACCATATGTGACTGATATCAGCCCCTCTTATAACGCTCCAGTACTGATATAACCTCCAGACATTACACCATATGTGACTGATATCAGCCCCTCTTATAACGCTCCAGTACTGATATAACCTCCAGACATTACACCATATGTGACTGATATCAGCCCCTCTTATAACGCTCCAGTACTGATATAACCTCCAGACATTACACCATATGTGACTGATATCAGCCCCTCTTATAACGCTCCAGTACTGATATAACCTCCAGACATCACACCATATGTGACTGATATCAGTCCCTCTTATAACGCTCCAGTACTGATATAACCTTCAGACATTACATCATATGTGACTGATATCAGCTCCTCTTATAATGCTCCAGTACTGATATAACCTCCAGACATTACATCATATGTGATTAATATCAGCCTCTTATAACGCTCCAGTACTGATATAACCTCCAGACATTACATCATATGTGACTGATATCAGCTCCTCTTATAACGCTCCAGTACTGATATAACCTCCAGACATTACACCATATGTGACTGATATTAGCCCCTCTTATAACGCTCCAGTACTGATATAACCTCTAGACATTACACCATATGTAACTGATATCAGCCCCTCTTATAACGCTCCAGTACTGATATAACCTCTAGACATTACATCATATGTGACTGATATCAGCCTCTTATAATGCTCCATTACTGATATAAACTCCAGACATTACACCATATGTGACTAATATCAGCCTATCTTATAACGCTCCAGTAGTGATATAACCTCCAGACATTACATCATATGTGACTGATGTCAACCTCTTATAACGGTCCAGTACTGATATAACCTCCAGACATTACATCATATGTGACTGATATCATCCCCTCTTATAACGCTCCAGTACTGATATAACCTCCAGACATTACATCATATGTGACTGATATCAGCCCCTCTTATATTGCTCCAGTACGGATATAACCTCCAGACATTACATCATATGTGACTGATATCAGCCCCTCTTATAACGCTCCAGTACTGATATAACCTCCAGGCATTACACCATATGTGACTGATATCAGCCCCTTATAACGCTCCAGTACTGATATAACCTCCAGACATTACACCATATGTGACTGATATCAGCCCCTCTTATAACGCTCCAGTACTGATATAACCCCCAGACATTACACCATATGTGACTGATATCAGCTTCTCTTATAACGCTCCAGTACTGATATAACCTCCAGACATTACACCATATGTGACTGATATCAGCCCCTCTTACAACGCTCCAGTAGTGATATAACCTCCAGACATTACACCATATGTGACTAATATCAGCCTATCTTATAACGCTCCAGTAATGATATAACCTCCAGACATTACATCATATGTGACTGATATCAGCTCCTCTTATAACGCTCCAGTAGTGATATAACCTCCAGACATTACATCATATGTGACTGATGTCAACCTCTTATAACGCTCCAGTACTGATATAACCTCCAGACATTACATCATATGTGACTGATATCATCCCCTCTTATAACGCTCCAGTACTGATATAACCTCCAGAAATTACACCATATGTGACTGATATCAGCCCCTCTTATAACGCTCCAGTACTGATATAACCTCCAGACATTACACCATATGTGACTGATATCAGCCCCTCTTATAACGCTCCAGTACTGATATAACCTCCAGACATTACACCATATGTGACTGATATCAGCCTCTTATAACGCTCTAGTAATGATATAACCTCCAGACATTAGACCATATGTGACTGATATCAGCCTCTTATAACGCTCCAGTACTGATATAACCTCCAGACATTACATCATATGTGACTGATATCAGCCTCTTATAACGCTCCAGTACTGATATAACCTCCAGACATTACATCATATGTGACTGATATCAGCCCCTCTTATAACGCTCCAGTACTGATATAACCTCCAGACATTACACCATATGTGACTGATATCAGCCCCTTATAACGCTCCAGTACTGATATAACCTCCAGACATTACACCATATGTGACTGATATCAGCCCCTCTTATAACGCTCCAGTACTGATATAACCCCCAGACATTACACAATATGTGACTGATATCAGCTTCTCTTATAACGCTCCAGTACTGATATAACCTCCAGACATTACACCATATGTGACTGATATCAGCCCCTCTTATAACGCTCCAGTACCGATATAACCTCCAGACATTACACCATATGTGACTGATATCAGCCCCTCTTATAACGCTCCAGTACTGATATAACCTCCAGACATTACACCCTATGAGACTGACATCAGCTTCTCTTATAACGCTCCAGTACTGATATAACCTCCAGACATTACACCATATGTGGCTGATATCAGCCCCTCTTATAACGCTCCAGTACTGATATAACCTCCAGACATTACACCATATGTGACTGATATCAGCCCCTCTTATAACGCTCCAGTACTGATATAACCTCCAGACATTACAACATATGTGACTGATATCAGCCTCTTATAACGCTCTAGTAATGATATAACCTCCAGACATTAGACCATATGTGACTGATATCAGCCTCTTATAACACTCCAGTACAGATTTAACCTCCAGACATTACATCATATGTGATTAATATCAGCCTCTTATAACGCTCCAGTACTGATATAACCTTCAGACATTACATCATATGTGACTGATATCAGCTCCTCTTATAATGCTCCAGTACTGATATAACCTCCAGACATTACATCATATGTGATTAATATCAGCCTCTTATAACGCTCCAGTACTGATATAACCTCCAGACATTACATCATATGTGATTGATATCAGCTCCTCTTATAACGCTCCAGTACTGATATAACCTCCAGACATTACACCATATGTGACTGATATAAGCCCCTCTTATAACGCTCCAGTACTGATATAACCTCCAGACATTACACCATATGTGACTGATATCAGCCCCTCTTATAACGCTCCAGTACTGATATAACCTCCAGACATTACACCATATGTTACTGATATCAGCTTCTCTTATAACTCTCCAGTACTGATATAACCTCCAGACATTACACCATATGTGGCTGATATCAGCCCCTCTTATAACGCTCCAGTACTGATATAACCTCCAGACATTACACCATATGTGACTGATATCAGCCTCTTATAACGCTCTAGTAATGATATAACCTCCAGACATTAGACCATATGTGACTGATATCAGCCTCTTATAACGCTCCAGTACTGATATAACCTCCAGAAATTACATCATATGTGACTGATATCAGCCCCTCTTATAACGCTCCAGTACAGATATAACCTCCAGACATTACATCATATGTGATTAATATCAGCCTCTTATAACGCTCCAGTACCGATATAACCTCCAGACATTACATCATATGTGACTGATATCAGCTCCTCTTATAACGCTCCAGTACTGATATAACCTCTAGACATTACACCATATGTAACTTATATCAGCCCCTCTTATAACGCTCCAGTACTGATATAACCTCTAGACATTACATCATATGTGACTGATATCAGCCTCTTATAATGCTCCAGTACTGATATAAACTCCAGACATTACACCATATGTGACTAATATCAGTCTCTTATAACGCTCCAGTAGTGATATAACCTCCAGACATTACATCATATGTGACTGATATCAGCCTCTTATAACGCTCCAGTAGTGATATAACCTCCAGACATTACACCATATGTGACTAATATCAGCCTATCTTATAACGCTCCATTAATGATATAACCTCCAGACATTACATCATATGTGACTGATGTCAACCTCTTATAACGCTCCAGTACTGATATAACCTCCAGACATTACATCATATGTGACTGATATCATCCCCTCTTATAACGCTCCAGTACTGATATAACCTCCAGACATTACATCATATGTGACTGATATCAGCCCCTCTTATAACGCTCCAGTACTGATATAACCTTCAGACATTACATCATATGTGACTGATATCAGCTCCTCTTATAATGCTCCAGTACTGATATAACCTCCAGACATTACATCATATGTGATTAATATCAGCCTCTTATAACGCTCCAGTACTGATATAACCTCCAGACATTACATCATATGTGACTGATATCAGCTCCTCTTATAACGCTCCAGTACTGATATAACCTCCAGACATTACACCATATGGGACTGATATTAGCCCCTCTTATAACGCTCCAGTACTGATATAACCTCTAGACATTACACCATATGTAACTGATATCAGCCCCTCTTATAACGCTCCAGTACTGATATAACCTCTAGACATTACATCATATGTGACTGATATCAGCCTCTTATAACGCTCCAGTAGTGATATAACCTCCAGACATTACACCATATGTGACTAATATCAGCCTATCTTATAACGCTCCAGTAATGATATAACCTCCAGACATTACATCATATGTGACTGATATCAGCTCCTCTTATAACGCTCCAGTAGTGATATAACCTCCAGACATTACATCATATGTGACTGATGTCAACCCCTCTTATATCGCTCCAGTATTGATATAACCTCCAGACATTACATCATATGTGACTGATATCAGCCCCTCTTATAACGCTCCAGTACTGATATAACCTCCAGACATTACACCATATGTGACTGATATCAGCCCCTCTTATAATGCTCCAGTACTGATATAACCCCCAGACATTACACCATATGTGACTGATATCAGCTTCTCTTATAAAGCTCCAGTACTGATATAACCTTCAGACATTACACCATATGTGACTGATATCAGCTCCTCTTATAATGCTCCAGTACTGATATAACCTCCAGATATTACATCATATGTGACTGATATCAGCCCCTCTTATAACGCTCCAGTACTGATATAACCTCCAGACATTACACCATATGTGACTGATATCAGCCCCTCTTATAACGCTCCAGTACTGATATAACCTCCAGACATTACACCATATGTGACTGATATCAGCCTCTCTTATAACTCTCCAGTACTGATATAACCTCCAGACATTACACCATATGTGACTGATATCAGCCCCTCTTATAACGCTCCAGTACTGATATAACCTCCAGACATTACACCATATGTGACTGATATCAGCCCCTCTTATAACGCTCCAGTACTGATATAACCTCCAGACATTACACCATATGTGACTGATATCAGCCCTCTTATAACGCTCCAGTACTGATATAACCTCCAGACATTACACCATATGTGACTGATATCAGTCCCTCTTATAACGCTCCAGTACTGATATAACCTTCAGACATTACATCATATGTGACTGATATCAGCTCCTCTTATAATGCTCCAGTACTGATACAACCTCCAGACATTACATCATATGTGATTAATATCAGCCTCTTATAACGCTCCAGTACTGATATAACCTCCAGACATTACATCATATGTGACTGATATCAGCTCCTCTTATAACGCTCCAGTACTGATATAACCTCCAGACATTACACGATATGTGACTGATATTAGCCCCTCTTATAACGCTCCAGTACTGATATAACCTCTAGACATTACACCATATGTAACTGATATCAGCCCCTCTTATAACGCTCCAGTACTGATATAACCTCTAGACATTACATCATATGTGACTGATATCAGCCTCTTATAATGCTCCAGTACTGATATAAACTCCAGACATTACACCATATGTGACTAATATCAGCCTATCTTATAACGCTCCAGTAATGATATAACCTCCAGACATTACATCATATGTGACTGATATCAGCCTCTTATAACGCTCCAGTAGTGATATAACCTCCAGACATTACACCATATGTGACTAATATCAGCCTATCTTATAACGCTCCAGTAATGATATAACCTCCAGACATTACATCATATGTGACTGATATCAGCTCCTCTTATAACGCTCCAGTAGTGATATAACCTCCAGACATTACATCATATGTGACTGATGTCAACCTCTTATAACGCTCCAGTACTGATATAACCTCCAGACATTACATCATATGTGACTGATATCATCCCCTCTTATAACGCTCCAGTACTGATATAACCTCCAGACATTACATCATATGTGACTGATATCAGCCCCTCTTATATCGCTCCAGTACTGATATAACCTCCAGACATTACATCATATGTGACTGTTATCAGCCCCTCTTATAACGCTCCAGTACTGATATAACCTCCAGACATTACACCATATGTGACTGATATCAGCCCCTTATAACGCTCCAGTACTGATATAACCTCCAGACATTACAGCATATGTGACTGATATCAGCCCCTCTTATAACGCTCCAGTACTGATATAACCCCAGACATAACACCATATGTGACTGATATCAGCCCCTCTTATAACGCTCCAGTACTGATATAACCTCCAGACATTACACCATATGTGACTGATATCAGCCCCTCTTATAACGCTCCAGTACTGATATAACCTCCAGACATTACACCATATGTGACTGATATCAGCTTCTCTTATAACGCTCCAGTACTGATATAACCTCCAGACATTACACCATATGTGGCTGATATCAGCCCCTCTTATAACGCTCCAGTACTGATATAACCTCCAGACATTACACCATATGTGACTGATATCAGCCCCTCTTATAACGCTCCAGTACTGATATAACCTCCAGACATTACACCATATGTGACTGATATCAGCTTCTCTTATAACGCTCCAGTACTGATATAACCTCCAGACATTACACCATATGTGACTGATATCAGCCCCTCTTATAACGCTCCAGTACTGATATAACCTCCAGACATTACACCATATGTGACTGATATCAGCCCTTCTTATAACGCTCCAGTACTGATATAACCTCCAGACATTACACCATATGAGACTGATATCAGCTTCTCTTATAACGCTTCAGTACTGATATAACCTCCAGACATTACACCATATGTTGCTGATATCAGCCCCTCTTATAACGCTCCAGTACTGATATAACCTCCAGACATTACACCATATATGACTGATATCAGCCCCTCTTATAACGCTCCAGTACTGATATAACCTCCAGACATTACACCATATGTGACTGATATCAGCCTCTTATAACGCTCTAGTACTGATATAACCTCCAGACATTACATCATATGTGACTGATATCAGCCTCTTATAACGCTCCAGTACTGATATAACCTCCAGACATTACACCATATGTGACTGATATCAGCTCCTCTTATTATGCTCCAGTACTGATATAACCTCCAGACATTACATCATATGTGATTATATCAGCCTCTTATAACGCTCCAGTACTGATATAACCTCCAGACATTACATCATATGTGACTGATATCAGCTCCTCTTATAATGCTCCAGTACTGATATAACCTCCAGACATTACATCATATGTGATTAATATCAGCCTCTTATAACGCTCCAGTACTGATATAACCTCCAGACATTACATCATATGTGACTGATATCAGCTCCTCTTATAATGCTCCAGTAATGATATAACCTCCAGACATTACATCATATGTGACTGATATCAGCCTCTTATAACGCTCCAGTAGTGATATAACCTCCAGACATTACACCATATGTGACTAATATCAGCCTATCTTATAACGCTCCAGTAATGATATAACCTCCAGACATTACATCATATGTGACTGATATCAGCTCCTCTTATAACGCTCCAGTAGTGATATAACCTCCAGACATTACATCATATGTGACTGATGTCAACCTCTTATAACGCTCCAGTACTGATATAACCTCCAGACATTACATCATATGTGACTGATATCATCCCCTCTTATAACGCTCCAGTACTGATATAACCTCCAGACATTACATCATATGTGACTGATATCAGCCCCTCTTATATCGCTCCAGTACTGATATAACCTCCAGACATTACACCATATGTGACTGATATCAGCCCCTTATAACGCTCCAGTACTGATATAACCTCCAGACATTACACCATATGTGACTGATATCAGCCCCTCTTATAACGCTCCAGTACTGATATAACCCCCAGACAGTACACCATATGTGACTGATATCAGCTTCTCTTATAACGCTCCTGTACTGATATAACCTCCAGACATTACACCATATGTGACTGATATCAGCCCCTCTTATAACGCTCCAGTACTGATATAACCTCCAGACATTACACCATATGTGACTGATATCAGCTTCTCTTATAACGCTCCAGTACTGATATAACCTCCAGACATTACACCATATGTGGCTGATATCAGCCCCTCTTATAACGCTCCAGTACTGATATAACCTCCAGACATTACACCATATGTGGCTGATATCAGCCCCTCTTATAACGCTCCAGTACTGATATAACCTCCAGACATTACACCATATGTGACTGATATCAGCCTCTTATAACTCTCTAGTAATGATATAACCTCCAGACATTAGACCATATGTGACTGATATCAGCCTCTTATAACGCTCCAGTACTGATATAACCTCCAGACATTACATCATATGTGACTGATATCAGCCTCTTATAACGCTCCAGTACTGATATAACCTCCAGACATTACACCATATGTGACTGATATCAGCCCCTCTTATAACGCTCCAGTACTGATATAACCTTCCGACATTACACCATATGTGACTGATATCAGCCCCTCTTATAACGCTCCAGTACTGATATAACCTCCAGACATTACACAATATGTGACTGATATCAGCCCCTCTTATAACGCTCCAGTACTGATATAACCTCCAGACATTACACCATATGTGACTGATATCAGCTCCTCTTATAACGCTCCAGTACTGATATAACCTCCAGACATTACATCTTTTGTGACTGATATCAGCCCCTTATAACGCTCCAGTACTGATATAACCTCCAGACATTACATCATATGTGACTGATATCAGCCTCTTATAACGCTCCAGTACTGATATAACCTCCAGACATTACATCATATGTGACTGATATCAGCCCATCTTATAACGCTCCAGTACTGGTATAACCCCCAGACATTACACCATATGTGACTGATATCAGCCCCTCTTATAACGCTCCAGTACTGATATAACCTCCAGACATTACACCATATGTGACTGATATCAGCCTCTCTTATAACGCTCCAGTACTGATATAACCTCCAGACATTACACCATATGTGAGTGATATCAGCCCCTCTTATAACGCTCCAGTAGTGATATAACCTCCAGACATTACACCATATGTGACTGATATCAGCCCCTCTTATAACGCTCCAGTACTGATATAACCTCCAGACACTACATCATATGTGACTGATGTCAGCCCCTCTTATAAAGCTCCAGTACTGATATAACCTCCAGACATTACACCATATGTGACTGATATCAGCCCCTCTTATAATGCTCCAGTACTGATATAACCTCCAGACAATACACCATATGTGACTGAAATCAGCCTCTTATAACGCTCCAGTACTGATATAACCTCCAGACATTACATGATATGTGACTGATATCAGCCCCTCTTATAACGCTCCAGTACTGATATAACCTCCAGACATTACACAATATGTGACTAATATCAGCTCCTCTTATAACGCTCCAGTACTGATATAACCTCCAGACATTACACCATATGTGACTGATATCAGCCCCTCTTATAACGCTTCAGTACTGATATAACCTCCAGACATTACACCATATGTGACTGATATCAGCCCTTTATAATGCTCCAGTACTGATATAACCCCCAGACGTTTCACCATATGTGACTGATATCAGCCCCTCTTATAACGCTCCAGTACTGATATAACCTCCAGATATTACACCGTATGTGACTGATATCAGCCTCTTATAAGGCTCCAGTACTGATATAACCTCCAGACATTACACCATATGTGACTGATATCAGCCCCTCTTATAACGCTCCAGTACTGATATAACCTCCAGACATTACATCATATGTGACTGATATCAGCCTCTTATCACGCTCCAGTACTGATATAACCTCCAGACATTACATCATATGTGACTGATATCAGCCTCTTATAACGCTCCAGTACTGATATAACCTCCAGACATTACACCATATGTGACTGATATCAGCCTCTTATAATGCTCCAGCACTGATATAACCTCCAGACATTACACCATCTGTGACTGATATCAGCTCCTCTTATAACGCTCCAGTACTGATATAACCTCCAGACATTACACCATATGTGACTGATATCAGCCCCTCTTATAACGCTCCAGTACTGATATAACCTCCAGACATTACATCATATGTGACGGATATCAGCCTCTTATAATGCTCCAGCACTGATATAACCTCCAGACATTACACCACATGTGACTGATATCAGCCCCTCTTATAACGCTCCAGTACTGATATAACCTCCAGACATTACACCATATGTGACTGATATCAGCCCCTCTTATAACGCTCCAGTACTGATATAAGCTCCAGACCTTACACCATATGTGACTGATATCAGCTCCTCTTATAACGCTCCAGTACTGATATAACCTCCAGAGATTACATCATATGTGACTGATATCAGCCCCTCTTATAACGCTCCAGTACTGATATAACCTCCAGATATTACACCGTATGTGACTGATATCAGCCTCTTATTAGGCTCCAGTACTGATATAACCTCCAGACATTACACCATATGTGACTGATATCAGCCCCTCTTATAACGCTCCAGTACTGATATAACCTCCAGACATTACACCATATGTGACTGATATCAGCCCCTCTTATAACGCTCCAGTACTGATACAACCTCCAGACATTACATCATATGTGACTGATATCAGCCTCTTATAACGCTCCAGTACTGATATAACCTCCAGACATTACATCATATGTGACTGATATCAGCCTCTTATAACGCTCCAGTACTGATATAACCCCCAGAGATTACATCATATGTGACTGATATCTGCCTCTTATAACGCTCCAGTACTGATATAACCTCCAGACATTACATCATATGTGACTGATATCAGCCCCTCTTATAACGCTCCAGTACTGATATAACCTCCAGACATTACACCATTAGTGACTGATATCAGCCCCTCTTATAACGCTCCAGTACTGATATAACCTCCAGACATTACACCATATGTGACTGATATCAGCCCCTCTTATAACGCTCCAGTACTGATACAACCTCCAGACATTACATCATATGTGACTGATATCAGCCTCTTATAACGCTCCAGTACTGATATAACCTCCAGACATTACATCATATGTGACTGATATCAGCCTCTTATAACGCTCCAGTACTGATATAACCTCCAGACATTACATCATATGTGACTGATATCAGCCCCTCTTATAACGCTCCAGTACTGATATAACCTCCAGACATTACACCATATGTGACGGACATCAGCCCCTCTTATAATTCTCCAGTACTGATATAACCTCCAGAGATTACACCATATGTGACTGGTATCAGCCTCTTATAATGCTCCAGTACTGATACAACCTCCAGACATTACATCATATGTGACTGATATCAGTCCCTCTTATAACGCTCCAGTACTGATACAACCTCCAGACTTTACATCATATGTGACTGATATAAGCCTCTTATAACGCTCCAGTACTGATATAACCTCCAGACATTACATCATATGTGACTGATATCATCCCCTCTTATAACGCTCCAGTACTGATATAACCTTCAGATATTACATCATATGTGACTGATATCATCCCCTCTTATAACGCTCCAGTACTGATATAACCCCCAGAGATTACATCATATGTGACTGATATCTGCCTCTTATAACGCTCCAGTACTGATATAACCTCCAGACATTACATCATATGTGACTGATATCAGCCCCTCTTATAACGCTCCAGTACTGATATAACCTCCAGACATTACACCATTAGTGACTGATATCAGCCCCTCTTATAACGCTCCAGTACTGATATAACCTCCAGACATTACACCATATGTGACTGATATCAGCCCCTCTTATAACGCTCCAGTACTGATATAACCTCCAGACATTACACCATATGTGACTGATATCAGCCTCTCTTATAACGCTCCAGTACTGATATAACCTCCAGACATTACACCATATGTGACTGATATCAGCCCCTCTTATAACGCTCCAGTACTGATATAACCTCCAGACATTACACCATATGTGACTGATATCAGCCCCTCTTATAACGCTCCAGTACTGATATAACCTCCAGACATTACACCATATGTGACTGATATCAGCCCCTCTTATAACGCTCCAGTACTGATATAACCTCCAGACATTACACCATATGTGACTGACATCAGCCCCTCTTATAACGCTCCAGTACTGATATAACGTCCAGACATTACACCATATGTGACTAATATCAGACTCTTATAACGCTCCAGTACTGATATAACCTCCAGACATTACACCATATGTGTCTGATATCAGCCTCTTATAACGCTCCAGTACTGATATAACCTCCAGACATTACACCATATGTGACTGATATCAGCCCCTCTTATAACGCTCCAGCACTGATATAACCTCCAGATATTACACCATATGTGACTGATATCAGCCTCTTATAATGCTCCAGTACTGATATAACCTCCAGACATTACATCATATGTGACTGATATCAGTCCCTCTTATAACACTCCAGTACTGATATAACCTCCAGACATTACACCATATGTGACTGATATCAGCCCCTCTTATAACGCTCCAGTACTGATACAACCTCCAGACTTTACATCATATGTGACTGATATCAGCCTCTTATAACGCTCCAGTACTGATATAACCTCCAGACATTACATCATATGTGACTGATATCATCCCCTCTTATAACGCTCCAGTACGGATATAACCCCCAGAAATTACATCATATGTGACTGATATCTGCCTCTTATAACGCTCCAGTACTGATATAACCTCTAGACATTACATCATATGTGACTGCTATCAGCCTCTCTTATAATGCTCCAGTACTGATATAATCTCCAGACATTACATCATATGTGACTGATATCAGCTCCTCCTATAACGCTCCAGTACTGATATAACCTCCAGACATTACACCATATGTGACTGATATCAGCCCCTCTTATAACGCTCCAGTACTGATATAAACTCCAGACATTACACCATAAGTGACTGATATCAGCCCCTCTTATAACGCTCCAGTACTGATATAACCTCCAGACATTACACCATATGTGACTGATATCAGCCCCTTATAACGCTCCAGTACTGATATAACCTCCAGACATTACACCATATGTGACTGATATCAGCCCCTCTTATAAAGCTCCAGTACTGATATAACCTCCAGACATTACACCATATGTGACTGATATCAGCCCCTCTTATAACGCTCCAGTACTGATATAACCTCCAGACATTACATCATATGTGACTGATATCAGCCCCTCTTATAACGCTCCAGTAGTGATATAACCTCCAGACATTACATCATATGTGACTGATATCAGCCCCTCTTATAACGCTCCAGTACTGATATAACCTCCAGACATTACACCATATGTGACTGATATCAGCCCATCTTATAACGCTCCAGTACTGATATAACCTCCAGACATTACATCATATGTGACTGATATCAGCCCCTCTTATAACGCTCCAGTACTGATATAACCTCCAGACATTACACCATATGTGACTGATATCAGCCTCTTATAACGCTCCAGTACTGATATAACCTCCAGACATTACACCATATGTGACTAATATCAGCCTCTTATAACGCTCTAGTACTGATATAACCTCCAGACATTACACCATATGTGACTGATATCAGCCCCTCTCATAACGCTCCAGTACTGATATAACCTCCAGACATTACACCATATGTGACTGATATCAGCTTCTCTTATAAAGCTCCAGTACTGATATAACCTCCAGACTTTACACCATATGTGACTGATATCAGCTCCTCTTATAATGCTCCAGTACTGATATAACCTCCAGATATTACATCATATGTGACTGATATCAGCCCCTCTTATAACGCTCCAGTACTGATATAACCTCCAGACATTACACCATATGTGACTGATATCAGCCCCTCTTATTAAGCTCCAGTACTGATATAACCTCCAGACATTACACCAAGGGTGACTGATATCAGCCCCTCTTATAACGCTCCAGTACTGATATAACCTCCAGACATTACACCATATGTGACTGATATCAGCCCCTCTTATAACGCTCCAGTACTGATATAACCTTCAGACATTACATCATATGTGACTGATATCAGCTCCTCTTATAATGCTCCAGTACTGATATAACCTCCAGACATTACATCATATGTGACTGATATCAGCCTCTTATGACGCTCCAGTACTGATATAACCTCCAGACATTACATCATATGTGACTGATATCATCCCCTCTTATAACGCTCCAGTACTGATATAACCTCCAGACATTACATCATATGTGACTGATATCAGCCCCTCTTATAACGCTCCAGTACTGATATAACCTCCAGACATTACACTATATGTGACTGATATCAGCCCCTTATAACGCTCCAGTACTGATATAACCTCCAGACATTACACCATATGTGACTGATATCAGCCCCTCTTATAAAGCTCCAGTACTGATATAACCTCCAGACATTACACCATATGTGACTGATATCAGCCCCTCTAATAACGCTCCAGTACTGATATAACCTCCAGACATTACATCATATGTGACTGATATCAGCCCCTCTTATAACGCTCCAGTACTGATATAACCTCCAGACATTACACCATATGTGACTGATATCAGCCCCTTATAACGCTCCAGTACTGATATAACCTCCAGACATTACACCATATGTGACTGATATCAGCCCCTCTTATAACGCTCCAGTACTGATATAACCTTCAGACATTACATCATATGTGACTGATATCAGCTCCTCTTATAATGCTCCAGTACTGATATAACCTCCAGACATTACATCATATGTGACTGATATCAGCCTCTTATGACGCTCCGGTACTGATATAACCTCCAGACATTACATCATATGTGACTGATATCATCCCCTCTTATAACGCTCCAGTACTGATATAACCTCCAGACATTACATCATATGTGACTGATATCAGCCCCTCTTATAACGCTCCAGTACTGATATAACCTCCAGACATTACACCATATGTGACTGATATCAACCCCTTATAACGCTCCAGTACTGATATAACCTCCAGACATTACACCATGTGTGACTGATATCAGCCCCTCTTATAACACTCCAGTACTGATATAACCCCCAGACATTACATCATATGTGACTGATATCAGCCCCTCTTATAACGCTCCAGTACTGATATAACCTCCAGACATTACATCATATGTGACTGATATCAGCCCCTCTTATAACGCTCCAGTACTGATATAACCTCCAGACATTACACCATATGTGACTGATATCAGCCCCTTATAATGCTCCAGTACTGATATAACCTCCAGACATTACACCATATGTGACTGATATCAGCCCCTCTTATAACGCTCCAGTACTGATATAACCTTCAGACATTACATCATATGTGACTGATATCAGCTCCTCTTATAATGCTCCAGTACTGATATAACCTCCAGACATTACATCATATGTGACTGTTTTCAGCCTCTTATGACGCTCCAGTACTGATATAACCTCCAGACATTACACCATATGTGACTGATATCAGCCTCTTATAACGCTCCAGTACTGATATAACCTCCAGACATTACATCATATGTGACTGATATCAGCTTCTTATAACGCTCCAGTACTGATATAACCTCCAGACATTACACCATATGTGACTGATATCAGCCCCTCTTATAACGCTCCAGTACTGATATAACCTCCAGACATTACACCATATGTGACTGATATCAGCCCCTCTTATAACGCTCCAGTACTGATATAACCTCCAGACATTACATCTTATGTGACTGATATCAGCCTCTTATAACGCTCAAGTACTGATATAACCTCCAGACATTACATCATATGTGACTGATATCAGCCCCACTTACAACGCTCCAGTACTGATATAACCTTCAGACATTACACCATATGTGACTGATATCAGCTCCTCTTATAATGCTCCAGTACTGATATAATCTCCAGACATTACACCTTATGTGACTGATATCAGCCTCTTATAACGCTCCAGTACTGATATAACCTCCAGACATTACATCATATGTGACTGATATCAGCCCATCTTATAACGCTCCAGTACTGATATAACCCCCAGACATTACACCATATGTGACTGATATCAGCCCCTCTTATAACGCTCCAGTACTGATATAACCTCCAGACATTACATCATATGTGACTGATATCAGCCCCTCTTATAACTCTCCAGTAGTGATATAACCTCCAGACATTACACCATATGTGACTGATATCAGCCCATCTTATAACGCTCCAGTACTGATATAACCTCCAGACATTACATCATATGTGACTGATATCAGCCCCTCTTATAACGCTCCAGTACTGATATAACCTCCAGACA
>NW_027370532.1:0-35400 GCF_046119375.1 Phyllobates terribilis | reverse complement strand
TAAATGCACAAACAGTAATATCTCCACATTGCACGTGCAATTATGAAATTTTTAGCTTTTTCCTGTAATCCTAGCATGATAAAGAAGATTCAAAGAGAGTGAGATGCCAGCTCCTTTCATTCAGTCAGTAGCTTCAAACATTTCTGGTATATGAAAAACATGTTTTTCAATGGCAAAAATCAATGAATATTGTAAATGCACAAACAGTAATATCTCCACATTGCAAGGTGCAATTCTGAAATTTTTTGCTTTTTCCTGCTAATCCTAGCATGATAAAGAAGATTCAAAGAGAGTGAGATGCCAGCTCCTTTCATTCAGTCAGTAGCTTCAAACATTTCTGGTATATGAAAAACATGTTTTTCAATGGCAAAAATCAATGAATATTGTAAATGCACAAACAGTAATATCTCCACATTGCACGGTGCAATTCTGAAATTTTTAGCTTTTTCCTGTTAATCCTAGCATGATAAAGAAGATTCAAAGAGAGTGAGATGCCAGCTCCTTTCATTCAGT
The DNA here is from genome assembly GCF_046119375.1 of Phyllobates terribilis. NCBI lineage: Eukaryota > Metazoa > Chordata > Amphibia > Anura > Dendrobatidae > Phyllobates > Phyllobates terribilis. The sequence continues at coordinate 34,887 of NW_027370532.1, read as the reverse complement.
CAGTAGCTTCAAACATTTCTGGTATATGAAAAACATGTTTTTCAATGGCAAAAATCAATGAATATTGTAAATGCACAAACAATAATATCTCCACATTGCAAGGTGCAATTCTGAAATTTTTGCTTTTTCCTGCTAATCCTAGCATGATAAAGAAGATTCAAAGAGAGTGAGATGCCAGCTCCTTTCATTCAGTCAGTAGCTTCAAACATTTCTGGTATATGAAAAACATGTTTTTCAATGGCAAAAATCAATGAATATTGTAAATGCACAAACAGTAATATCTCCACATTGCACGGTGCAATTATGAAATTTTTAGCTTTTTCCTGTTAATCCTAGCATGATAAAGAAGATTCAAAGAGAGTGAGATGCCAGCTCCTTTCATTCAGTCAGTAGCTTCAAACATTTCTGGTATATGAAAAACATGTTTTTCAATGGCAAAAATCAATGAATATTGTAAATGCACAAACAGTAATATCTCCACATTGCAAGGTGCAATTCTGAAATTTTTTGCTTTTTCCTGCTAATCCTAGCATGATAAAGAAGATTCAAAGAGAGTGAGATGCCAGCTCCTTTCATTCAGTCAGTAGCTTCAAACATTTCTGGTATATGAAAAACATGTTTTTCAATGGCAAAAATCAATGAATATTGTAAATGCACAAACAGTAATATCTCAACATTGCACGGTGCAATTCTGAAATTTTTAGCTTTTTCCTGTTAATCCTAGCATGATAAAGAAGATTCAAAGAGAGTGAGATGCCAGCTCCTTTCATTCAGTCAGTAGCTTCAAACATTTCTGGTATATGAAAAACATGTTTTTCAATGGCAAAAATCAATGAATATTGTAAATGCACAAACAGTAATATCTCCACATTGCAAGGTGCAATTCTGAAATTTTTAGCTTTTTCCTGTTAATCCTAGCATGATAAAGAAGATTCAAAGAGAGTGAGATGCCAGCTCCTTTCATTCAGTCAGTAGCTTCAAACATTTCTGGTATATGAAAAACATGTTTTTCAATGGCAAAAATCAATGAATATTGTAAATGCACAAACAGTAATATCTCCACATTGCAAGGTGCAATTCTGAAATTTTTTGCTTTTTCCTGCTAATCCTAGCATGATAAAGAAGATTCAAAGAGAGTGAGATGCCAGCTCCTTTCATTCAGTCAGTAGCTTCAAACATTTCTGGTATATGAAAAACATGTTTTTCAATGGCAAAAATCAATGAATATTGTAAATGCACAAACAGTAATATCTCCACATTGCAAGGTGCAATTCTGAAATTCTTTGCTTTTTCCTGTTAATCCTAGCATGATAAAGAAGATTCAAAGAGAGTGAGATGCCAGCTCCTTTCATTCAGTCAGTAGCTTCAAACATTTCTGGTATATGAAAAACATGTTTTTCAATGGCAAAAATCAATGAATATTGTAAATGCACAAACAGTAATATCTCCACATTGCAAGGTGCAATTCTGAAATTTTTTGCTTTTTCCTGCTAATCCTAGCATGATAAAGAAGATTCAAAGAGAGTGAGATGCCAGCTCCTTTCATTCAGTCAGTAGCTTCAAACATTTCTGGTATATGAAAAACATGTTTTTCAATGGCAAAAATCAATGAATATTGTAAATGCACAAACAGTAATATCTCCACATTGCACGGTGCAATTCTGAAATTTTTAGCTTTTTCCTGTTAATCCTAGCATGATAAAGAAGATTCAAAGAGAGTGAGATGCCAGCTCCTTTCATTCAGTCAGTAGCTTCAAACATTTCTGGTATATGAAAAACATGTTTTTCAATGGCAAAAATCAATGAATATTGTAAATGCACAAACAGTAATATCTCCACATTGCAAGGTGCAATTCTGAAATTCTTTGCTTTTTCCTGTTAATCCTAGCATGATAAAGAAGATTCAAAGAGAGTGAGATGCCAGCTCCTTTCATTCAGTCAGTAGCTTCAAACATTTCTGGTATATGAAAAACATGTTTTTCAATGGCAAAAATCAATGAATATTGTAAATGCACAAACAGTAATATCTCCACATTGCAAGGTGCAATTCTGAAATTTTTTGCTTTTTCCTGCTAATCCTAGCATGATAAAGAAGATTCAAAGAGAGTGAGATGCCAGCTCCTTTCATTCAGTCAGTAGCTTCAAACATTTCTGGTATATGAAAAACATGTTTTTCAATGGCAAAAATCAATGAATATTGTAAATGCACAAACAGTAATATCTCAACATTGCACGGTGCAATTCTGAAATTTTTAGCTTTTTCCTGTTAATCCTAGCATGATAAAGAAGATTCAAAGAGAGTGAGATGCCAGCTCCTTTCATTCAGTCAGTAGCTTCAAACATTTCTGGTATATGAAAAACATGTTTTTCAATGGCAAAAATCAATGAATATTGTAAATGCACAAACAGTAATATCTCCACATTGCAAGGTGCAATTCTGAAATTTTTTGCTTTTTCCTGCTAATCCTAGCATGATAAAGAAGATTCAAAGAGAGTGAGATGCCAGCTCCTTTCATTCAGTCAGTAGCTTCAAACATTTCTGGTATATGAAAAACATGTTTTTCAATGGCAAAAATCAATGAATATTGTAAATGCACAAACAGTAATATCTCAACATTGCACGGTGCAATTCTGAAATTTTTAGCTTTTTCCTGTTAATCCTAGCATGATAAAGAAGATTCAAAGAGAGTGAGATGCCAGCTCCTTTCATTCAGTCATTAGCTTCAAACATTTCTGGTATATGAAAAACATGTTTTTCAATGGCAAAAATCAATGAATATTGTAAATGCACAAACAGTAATATCTCCACATTGCAAGGTGCAATTCTGAAATTTTTTGCTTTTTCCTGCTAATCCTAGCATGATAAAGAAGATTCAAAGAGAGTGAGATGCCAGCTCCTTTCATTCAGTCAGTAGCTTCAAACATTTCTGGTATATGAAAAACATGTTTTTCAATGGCAAAAATCAATGAATATTGTAAATGCACAAACAGTAATATCTCCACATTGCACGGTGCAATTCTGAAATTTTTAGCTTTTTCCTGTTAATCCTAGCATGATAAAGAAGATTCAAAGAGAGTGAGATGCCAGCTCCTTTCATTCAGTCAGTAGCTTCAAACATTTCTGGTATATGAAAAACATGTTTTTCAATGGCAAAAATCAATGAATATTGTAAATGCACAAACAGTAATATCTCCACATTGCAAGGTGCAATTCTGAAATTTTTTGCTTTTTCCTGCTAATCCTAGCATGATAAAGAAGATTCAAAGAGAGTGAGATGCCAGCTCCTTTCATTCAGTCAGTAGCTTCAAACATTTCTGGTATATGAAAAACATGTTTTTCAATGGCAAAAATCAATGAATATTGTAAATGCACAAACAGTAATATCTCCACATTGCAAGGTGCAATTCTGAAATTTTTTGCTTTTTCCTGCTAATCCTAGCATGATAAAGAAGATTCAAAGAGAGTGAGATGCCAGCTCCTTTCATTCAGTCAGTAGCTTCAAACATTTCTGGTATATGAAAAACATGTTTTTCAATGGCAAAAATCAATGAATATTGTAAATGCACAAACAGTAATATCTCAACATTGCACGGTGCAATTCTGAAATTTTTAGCTTTTTCCTGTTAATCCTAGCATGATAAAGAAGATTCAAAGAGAGTGAGATGCCAGCTCCTTTCATTCAGTCAGTAGCTTCAAACATTTCTGGTATATGAAAAACTGTTTTTCAATGGCAAAAATCAATGAATATTGTAAATGCACAAACAGTAATATCTCCACATTGCAAGGTGCAATTCTGAAATTTTTTGCTTTTTCCTGTTAATCCTAGCATGATAAAGAAGATTCAAAGAGAGTGAGATGCCAGCTCCTTTCATTCAGTCAGTAGCTTCAAACATTTCTGGTATATGAAAAACATGTTTTTCAATGGCAAAAATCAATGAATATTGTAAATGCACAAACAGTAATATCTCCACATTGCAAGGTGCAATTCTGAAATTTTTTGCTTTTTCCTGCTAATCCTAGCATGATAAAGAAGATTCAAAGAGAGTGAGATGCCAGCTCCTTTCATTCAGTCAGTAGCTTCAAACATTTCTGGTATATGAAAAACATGTTTTTCAATGGCAAAAATCAATGAATATTGTAAATGCACAAACAGTAATATCTCCACATTGCACGGTGCAATTCTGAAATTTTTAGCTTTTTCCTGTTAATCCTAGCATGATAAAGAAGATTCAAAGAGAGTGAGATGCCAGCTCCTTTCATTCAGTCAGTAGCTTCAAACATTTCTGGTATATGAAAAACATGTTTTTCAATGGCAAAAATCAATGAATATTGTAAATGCACAAACAGTAATATCTCCACATTGCAAGGTGCAATTCTGAAATTTTTTGCTTTTTCCTGCTAATCCTAGCATGATAAAGAAGATTCAAAGAGAGTGAGATGCCAGCTCCTTTCATTCAGTCAGTAGCTTCAAACATTTCTGGTATATGAAAAACATGTTTTTCAATGGCAAAAATCAATGAATATTGTAAATGCACAAACAGTAATATCTCCACATTGCAAGGTGCAATTCTGAAATTTTTTGCTTTTTCCTGCTAATCCTAGCATGATAAAGAAGATTCAAAGAGAGTGAGATGCCAGCTCCTTTCATTCAGTCAGTAGCTTCAAACATTTCTGGTATATGAAAAACATGTTTTTCAATGGCAAAAATCAATGAATATTGTAAATGCACAAACAGTAATATCTCAACATTGCACGGTGCAATTCTGAAATTTTTAGCTTTTTCCTGTTAATCCTAGCATGATAAAGAAGATTCAAAGAGAGTGAGATGCCAGCTCCTTTCATTCAGTCAGTAGCTTCAAACATTTCTGGTATATGAAAAACGTTTTTCAATGGCAAAAATCAATGAATATTGTAAATGCACAAACAGTAATATCTCCACATTGCAAGGTGCAATTCTGAAATTTTTTGCTTTTTCCTGTTAATCCTAGCATGATAAAGAAGATTCAAAGAGAGTGAGATGCCAGCTCCTTTCATTCAGTCAGTAGCTTCAAACATTTCTGGTATATGAAAAACATGTTTTTCAATGGCAAAAATCAATGAATATTGTAAATGCACAAACAGTAATATCTCCACATTGCAAGGTGCAATTCTGAAATTTTTTGCTTTTTCCTGCTAATCCTAGCATGATAAAGAAGATTCAAAGAGAGTGAGATGCCAGCTCCTTTCATTCAGTCAGTAGCTTCAAACATTTCTGGTATATGAAAAACATGTTTTTCAATGGCAAAAATCAATGAATATTGTAAATGCACAAACAGTAATATCTCCACATTGCACGGTGCAATTATGAAATTTTTAGCTTTTTCCTGTTAATCCTAGCATGATAAAGAAGATTCAAAGAGAGTGAGATGCCAGCTCCTTTCATTCAGTCAGTAGCTTCAAACATTTCTGGTATATGAAAAACATGTTTTTCAATGGCAAAAATCAATGAATATTGTAAATGCACAAACAGTAATATCTCCACATTGCAAGGTGCAATTCTGAAATTTTTTGCTTTTTCCTGCTAATCCTAGCATGATAAAGAAGATTCAAAGAGAGTGAGATGCCAGCTCCTTTCATTCAGTCAGTAGCTTCAAACATTTCTGGTATATGAAAAACATGTTTTTCAATGGCAAAAATCAATGAATATTGTAAATGCACAAACAGTAATATCTCAACATTGCACGGTGCAATTCTGAAATTTTTAGCTTTTTCCTGTTAATCCTAGCATGATAAAGAAGATTCAAAGAGAGTGAGATGCCAGCTCCTTTCATTCAGTCAGTAGCCTCAAACATTTCTGGTATATGAAAAACATGTTTTTCAATGGCAAAAATCAATGAATATTGTAAATGCACAAACAGTAATATCTCCACATTGCAAGGTGCAATTCTGAAATTTTTTGCTTTTTCCTGTTAATCCTAGCATGATAAAGAAGATTCAAAGAGAGTGAGATGCCAGCTCCTTTCATTCAGTCAGTAGCTTCAAACATTTCTGGTATATGAAAAACATGTTTTTCAATGGCAAAAATCAATGAATATTGTAAATGCACAAACAGTAATATCTCCACATTGCAAGGTGCAATTCTGAAATTTTTTGCTTTTTCCTGCTAATCCTAGCATGATAAAGAAGATTCAAAGAGAGTGAGATGCCAGCTCCTTTCATTCAGTCAGTAGCTTCAAACATTTCTGGTATATGAAAAACATGTTTTTCAATGGCAAAAATCAATGAATATTGTAAATGCACAAACAGTAATATCTCAACATTGCACGGTGCAATTCTGAAATTTTTAGCTTTTTCCTGTTAATCCTAGCATGATAAAGAAGATTCAAAGAGAGTGAGATGCCAGCTCCTTTCATTCAGTCAGTAGCTTCAAACATTTCTGGTATATGAAAAACATGTTTTTCAATGGCAAAAATCAATGAATATTGTAAATGCACAAACAGTAATATCTCCACATTGCAAGGTGCAATTCTGAAATTTTTTGCTTTTTCCTGCTAATCCTAGCATGATAAAGAAGATTCAAAGAGAGTGAGATGCCAGCTCCTTTCATTCAGTCAGTAGCTTCAAACATTTCTGGTATATGAAAAACATGTTTTTCAATGGCAAAAATCAATGAATATTGTAAATGCACAAACAGTAATATCTCAACATTGCACGGTGCAATTCTGAAATTTTTAGCTTTTTCCTGTTAATCCTAGCATGATAAAGAAGATTCAAAGAGAGTGAGATGCCAGCTCCTTTCATTCAGTCAGTAGCTTCAAACATTTCTGGTATATGAAAAACGTTTTTCAATGGCAAAAATCAATGAATATTGTAAATGCACAAACAGTAATATCTCCACATTGCAAGGTGCAATTCTGAAATTTTTTGCTTTTTCCTGTTAATCCTAGCATGATAAAGAAGATTCAAAGAGAGTGAGATGCCAGCTCCTTTCATTCAGTCAGTAGCTTCAAACATTTCTGGTATATGAAAAACATGATTTTCAATGGCAAAAATCAATGAATATTGTAAATGCACAAACAGTAATATCTCCACATTGCAAGGTGCAATTCTGAAATTTTTTGCTTTTTCCTGCTAATCCTAGCATGATAAAGAAGATTCAAAGAGAGTGAGATGCCAGCTCCTTTCATTCAGTCAGTAGCTTCAAACATTTCTGGTATATGAAAAACATGTTTTTCAATGGCAAAAATCAATGAATATTGTAAATGCACAAACAGTAATATCTCCACATTGCACGGTGCAATTCTGAAATTTTTAGCTTTTTCCTGTTAATCCTAGCATGATAAAGAAGATTCAAAGAGAGTGAGATGCCAGCTCCTTTCATTCAGTCAGTAGCTTCAAACATTTCTGGTATATGAAAAACATGTTTTTCAATGGCAAAAATCAATGAATATTGTAAATGCACAAACAGTAATATCTCCACATTGCAAGGTGCAATTCTGAAATTTTTTGCTTTTTCCTGCTAATCCTAGCATGATAAAGAAGATTCAAAGAGAGTGAGATGCCAGCTCCTTTCATTCAGTCAGTAGCTTCAAACATTTCTGGTATATGAAAAACATGTTTTTCAATGGCAAAAATCAATGAATATTGTAAATGCACAAACAGTAATATCTCCACATTGCACGGTGCAATTCTGAAATTTTTAGCTTTTTCCTGTTAATCCTAGCATGATAAAGAAGATTCAAAGAGAGTGAGATGCCAGCTCCTTTCATTCAGTCAGTAGCTTCAAACATTTCTGGTATATGAAAAACATGTTTTTCAATGGCAAAAATCAATGAATATTGTAAATGCACAAACAGTAATATCTCCACATTGCAAGGTGCAATTCTGAAATTCTTTGCTTTTTCCTGTTAATCCTAGCATGATAAAGAAGATTCAAAGAGAGTGAGATGCCAGCTCCTTTCATTCAGTCAGTAGCTTCAAACATTTCTGGTATATGAAAAACATGTTTTTCAATGGCAAAAATCAATGAATATTGTAAATGCACAAACAGTAATATCTCCACATTGCAAGGTGCAATTCTGAAATTTTTTGCTTTTTCCTGCTAATCCTAGCATGATAAAGAAGATTCAAAGAGAGTGAGATGCCAGCTCCTTTCATTCAGTCAGTAGCTTCAAACATTTCTGGTATATGAAAAACATGTTTTTCAATGGCAAAAATCAATGAATATTGTAAATGCACAAACAGTAATATCTCAACATTGCACGGTGCAATTCTGAAATTTTTAGCTTTTTCCTGTTAATCCTAGCATGATAAAGAAGATTCAAAGAGAGTGAGATGCCAGCTCCTTTCATTCAGTCAGTAGCTTCAAACATTTCTGGTATATGAAAAACATGTTTTTCAATGGCAAAAATCAATGAATATTGTAAATGCACAAACAGTAATATCTCCACATTGCAAGGTGCAATTCTGAAATTTTTTGCTTTTTCCTGCTAATCCTAGCATGATAAAGAAGATTCAAAGAGAGTGAGATGCCAGCTCCTTTCATTCAGTCAGTAGCTTCAAACATTTCTGGTATATGAAAAACATGTTTTTCAATGGCAAAAATCAATGAATATTGTAAATGCACAAACAGTAATATCTCCACATTGCACGGTGCAATTCTGAAATTTTTAGCTTTTTCCTGTTAATCCTAGCATGATAAAGAAGATTCAAAGAGAGTGAGATGCCAGCTCCTTTCATTCAGTCAGTAGCTTCAAACATTTCTGGTATATGAAAAACATGTTTTTCAATGGCAAAAATCAATGAATATTGTAAATGCACAAACAGTAATATCTCCACATTGCAAGGTGCAATTCTGAAATTTTTTGCTTTTTCCTGCTAATCCTAGCATGATAAAGAAGATTCAAAGAGAGTGAGATGCCAGCTCCTTTCATTCAGTCAGTAGCTTCAAACATTTCTGGTATATGAAAAACATGTTTTTCAATGGCAAAAATCAATGAATATTGTAAATGCACAAACAGTAATATCTCCACATTGCACGGTGCAATTCTGAAATTTTTAGCTTTTTCCTGTTAATCCTAGCATGATAAAGAAGATTCAAAGAGAGTGAGATGCCAGCTCCTTTCATTCAGTCAGTAGCTTCAAACATTTCTGGTATATGAAAAACATGTTTTTCAATGGCAAAAATCAATGAATATTGTAAATGCACAAACAGTAATATCTCCACATTGCAAGGTGCAATTCTGAAATTTTTTGCTTTTTCCTGCTAATCCTAGCATGATAAAGAAGATTCAAAGAGAGTGAGATGCCAGCTCCTTTCATTCAGTCAGTAGCTTCAAACATTTCTGGTATATGAAAAACATGTTTTTCAATGGCAAAAATCAATGAATATTGTAAATGCACAAACAGTAATATCTCAACATTGCACGGTGCAATTCTGAAATTTTTAGCTTTTTCCTGTTAATCCTAGCATGATAAAGAAGATTCAAAGAGAGTGAGATGCCAGCTCCTTTCATTCAGTCAGTAGCTTCAAACATTTCTGGTATATGAAAAACGTTTTTCAATGGCAAAAATCAATGAATATTGTAAATGCACAAACAGTAATATCTCCACATTGCAAGGTGCAATTCTGAAATTTTTTGCTTTTTCCTGCTAATCCTAGCATGATAAAGAAGATTCAAAGAGAGTGAGATGCCAGCTCCTTTCATTCAGTCAGTAGCTTCAAACATTTCTGGTATATGAAAAACATGTTTTTCAATGGCAAAAATCAATGAATATTGTAAATGCACAAACAGTAATATCTCAACATTGCACGGTGCAATTCTGAAATTTTTAGCTTTTTCCTGTTAATCCTAGCATGATAAAGAAGATTCAAAGAGAGTGAGATGCCAGCTCCTTTCATTCAGTCAGTAGCTTCAAACATTTCTGGTATATGAAAAACGTTTTTCAATGGCAAAAATCAATGAATATTGTAAATGCACAAACAGTAATATCTCCACATTGCAAGGTGCAATTCTGAAATTTTTTGCTTTTTCCTGTTAATCCTAGCATGATAAAGAAGATTCAAAGAGAGTGAGATGCCAGCTCTTTCATTCAGTCAGTAGCTTCAAACATTTCTGGTATATGAAAAACATGTTTTTCAATGGCAAAAATCAATGAATATTGTAAATGCACAAACAGTAATATCTCCACATTGCAAGGTGCAATTCTGAAATTTTTTGCTTTTTCCTGCTAATCCTAGCATGATAAAGAAGATTCAAAGAGAGTGAGATGCCAGCTCCTTTCATTCAGTCAGTAGCTTCAAACATTTCTGGTATATGAAAAACATGTTTTTCAATGGCAAAAATCAATGAATATTGTAAATGCACAAACAGTAATATCTCCACATTGCACGGTGCAATTCTGAAATTTTTAGCTTTTTCCTGTTAATCCTAGCATGATAAAGAAGATTCAAAGAGAGTGAGATGCCAGCTCCTTTCATTCAGTCAGTAGCTTCAAACATTTCTGGTATATGAAAAACATGTTTTTCAATGGCAAAAATCAATGAATATTGTAAATGCACAAACAGTAATATCTCCACATTGCAAGGTGCAATTCTGAAATTTTTTGCTTTTTCCTGCTAATCCTAGCATGATAAAGAAGATTCAAAGAGAGTGAGATGCCAGCTCCTTTCATTCAGTCAGTAGCTTCAAACATTTCTGGTATATGAAAAACATGTTTTTCAATGGCAAAAATCAATGAATATTGTAAATGCACAAACAGTAATATCTCCACATTGCACGGTGCAATTCTGAAATTTTTAGCTTTTTCCTGTTAATCCTAGCATGATAAAGAAGATTCAAAGAGAGTGAGATGCCAGCTCCTTTCATTCAGTCAGTAGCTTCAAACATTTCTGGTATATGAAAAACATGTTTTTCAATGGCAAAAATCAATGAATATTGTAAATGCACAAACAGTAATATCTCCACATTGCAAGGTGCAATTCTGAAATTCTTTGCTTTTTCCTGTTAATCCTAGCATGATAAAGAAGATTCAAAGAGAGTGAGATGCCAGCTCCTTTCATTCAGTCAGTAGCTTCAAACATTTCTGGTATATGAAAAACATGTTTTTCAATGGCAAAAATCAATGAATATTGTAAATGCACAAACAGTAATATCTCCACATTGCAAGGTGCAATTCTGAAATTTTTTGCTTTTTCCTGCTAATCCTAGCATGATAAAGAAGATTCAAAGAGAGTGAGATGCCAGCTCCTTTCATTCAGTCAGTAGCTTCAAACATTTCTGGTATATGAAAAACATGTTTTTCAATGGCAAAAATCAATGAATATTGTAAATGCACAAACAGTAATATCTCAACATTGCACGGTGCAATTCTGAAATTTTTAGCTTTTTCCTGTTAATCCTAGCATGATAAAGAAGATTCAAAGAGAGTGAGATGCCAGCTCCTTTCATTCAGTCAGTAGCTTCAAACATTTCTGGTATATGAAAAACATGTTTTTCAATGGCAAAAATCAATGAATATTGTAAATGCACAAACAGTAATATCTCCACATTGCAAGGTGCAATTCTGAAATTTTTTGCTTTTTCCTGCTAATCCTAGCATGATAAAGAAGATTCAAAGAGAGTGAGATGCCAGCTCCTTTCATTCAGTCAGTAGCTTCAAACATTTCTGGTATATGAAAAACATGTTTTTCAATGGCAAAAATCAATGAATATTGTAAATGCACAAACAGTAATATCTCCACATTGCACGGTGCAATTCTGAAATTTTTAGCTTTTTCCTGTTAATCCTAGCATGATAAAGAAGATTCAAAGAGAGTGAGATGCCAGCTCCTTTCATTCAGTCAGTAGCTTCAAACATTTCTGGTATATGAAAAACATGTTTTTCAATGGCAAAAATCAATGAATATTGTAAATGCACAAACAGTAATATCTCCACATTGCAAGGTGCAATTCTGAAATTTTTTGCTTTTTCCTGCTAATCCTAGCATGATAAAGAAGATTCAAAGAGAGTGAGATGCCAGCTCCTTTCATTCAGTCAGTAGCTTCAAACATTTCTGGTATATGAAAAACATGTTTTTCAATGGCAAAAATCAATGAATATTGTAAATGCACAAACAGTAATATCTCCACATTGCACGGTGCAATTCTGAAATTTTTAGCTTTTTCCTGTTAATCCTAGCATGATAAAGAAGATTCAAAGAGAGTGAGATGCCAGCTCCTTTCATTCAGTCAGTAGCTTCAAACATTTCTGGTATATGAAAAACATGTTTTTCAATGGCAAAAATCAATGAATATTGTAAATGCACAAACAGTAATATCTCCACATTGCAAGGTGCAATTCTGAAATTTTTTGCTTTTTCCTGCTAATCCTAGCATGATAAAGAAGATTCAAAGAGAGTGAGATGCCAGCTCCTTTCATTCAGTCAGTAGCTTCAAACATTTCTGGTATATGAAAAACATGTTTTTCAATGGCAAAAATCAATGAATATTGTAAATGCACAAACAGTAATATCTCAACATTGCACGGTGCAATTCTGAAATTTTTAGCTTTTTCCTGTTAATCCTAGCATGATAAAGAAGATTCAAAGAGAGTGAGATGCCAGCTCCTTTCATTCAGTCAGTAGCTTCAAACATTTCTGGTATATGAAAAACATGTTTTTCAATGGCAAAAATCAATGAATATTGTAAATGCACAAACAGTAATATCTCCACATTGCAAGGTGCAATTCTGAAATTTTTTGCTTTTTCCTGCTAATCCTAGCATGATAAAGAAGATTCAAAGAGAGTGAGATGCCAGCTCCTTTCATTCAGTCAGTAGCTTCAAACATTTCTGGTATATGAAAAACATGTTTTTCAATGGCAAAAATCAATGAATATTGTAAATGCACAAACAGTAATATCTCAACATTGCACGGTGCAATTCTGAAATTTTTAGCTTTTTCCTGTTAATCCTAGCATGATAAAGAAGATTCAAAGAGAGTGAGATGCCAGCTCCTTTCATTCAGTCAGTAGCTTCAAACATTTCTGGTATATGAAAAACGTTTTTCAATGGCAAAAATCAATGAATATTGTAAATGCACAAACAGTAATATCTCCACATTGCAAGGTGCAATTCTGAAATTTTTTGCTTTTTCCTGTTAATCCTAGCATGATAAAGAAGATTCAAAGAGAGTGAGATGCCAGCTCCTTTCATTCAGTCAGTAGCTTCAAACATTTCTGGTATATGAAAAACATGTTTTTCAATGGCAAAAATCAATGAATATTGTAAATGCACAAACAGTAATATCTCCACATTGCAAGGTGCAATTCTGAAATTTTTTGCTTTTTCCTGCTAATCCTAGCATGATAAAGAAGATTCAAAGAGAGTGAGATGCCAGCTCCTTTCATTCAGTCAGTAGCTTCAAACATTTCTGGTATATGAAAAACATGTTTTTCAATGGCAAAAATCAATGAATATTGTAAATGCACAAACAGTAATATCTCCACATTGCACGGTGCAATTCTGAAATTTTTAGCTTTTTCCTGTTAATCCTAGCATGATAAAGAAGATTCAAAGAGAGTGAGATGCCAGCTCCTTTCATTCAGTCAGTAGCTTCAAACATTTCTGGTATATGAAAAACATGTTTTTCAATGGCAAAAATCAATGAATATTGTAAATGCACAAACAGTAATATCTCCACATTGCAAGGTGCAATTCTGAAATTTTTTGCTTTTTCCTGCTAATCCTAGCATGATAAAGAAGATTCAAAGAGAGTGAGATGCCAGCTCCTTTCATTCAGTCAGTAGCTTCAAACATTTCTGGTATATGAAAAACATGTTTTTCAATGGCAAAAATCAATGAATATTGTAAATGCACAAACAGTAATATCTCCACATTGCACGGTGCAATTCTGAAATTTTTAGCTTTTTCCTGTTAATCCTAGCATGATAAAGAAGATTCAAAGAGAGTGAGATGCCAGCTCCTTTCATTCAGTCAGTAGCTTCAAACATTTCTGGTATATGAAAAACATGTTTTTCAATGGCAAAAATCAATGAATATTGTAAATGCACAAACAGTAATATCTCCACATTGCAAGGTGCAATTCTGAAATTCTTTGCTTTTTCCTGTTAATCCTAGCATGATAAAGAAGATTCAAAGAGAGTGAGATGCCAGCTCCTTTCATTCAGTCAGTAGCTTCAAACATTTCTGGTATATGAAAAACATGTTTTTCAATGGCAAAAATCAATGAATATTGTAAATGCACAAACAGTAATATCTCCACATTGCAAGGTGCAATTCTGAAATTTTTTGCTTTTTCCTGCTAATCCTAGCATGATAAAGAAGATTCAAAGAGAGTGAGATGCCAGCTCCTTTCATTCAGTCAGTAGCTTCAAACATTTCTGGTATATGAAAAACATGTTTTTCAATGGCAAAAATCAATGAATATTGTAAATGCACAAACAGTAATATCTCAACATTGCACGGTGCAATTCTGAAATTTTTAGCTTTTTCCTGTTAATCCTAGCATGATAAAGAAGATTCAAAGAGAGTGAGACGCCAGCTCCTTTCATTCAGTCAGTAGCTTCAAACATTTCTGGTATATGAAAAACGTTTTTCAATGGCAAAAATCAATGAATATTGTAAATGCACAAACAGTAATATCTCCACATTGCAAGGTGCAATTCTGAAATTTTTTGCTTTTTCCTGCTAATCCTAGCATGATAAAGAAGATTCAAAGAGAGTGAGATGCCAGCTCCTTTCATTCAGTCAGTAGCTTCAAACATTTCTGGTATATGAAAAACATGTTTTTCAATGGCAAAAATCAATGAATATTGTAAATGCACAAACAGTAATATCTCCACATTGCACGGTGCAATTCTGAAATTTTTAGCTTTTTCCTGTTAATCCTAGCATGATAAAGAAGATTCAAAGAGAGTGAGATGCCAGCTCCTTTCATTCAGTCAGTAGCTTCAAACATTTCTGGTATATGAAAAACATGTTTTTCAATGGCAAAAATCAATGAATATTGTAAATGCACAAACAGTAATATCTCCACATTGCAAGGTGCAATTCTGAAATTTTTTGCTTTTTCCTGCTAATCCTAGCATGATAAAGAAGATTCAAAGAGAGTGAGATGCCAGCTCCTTTCATTCAGTCAGTAGCTTCAAACATTTCTGGTATATGAAAAACATGTTTTTCAATGGCAAAAATCAATGAATATTGTAAATGCACAAACAGTAATATCTCCACATTGCACGGTGCAATTCTGAAATTTTTAGCTTTTTCCTGTTAATCCTAGCATGATAAAGAAGATTCAAAGAGAGTGAGATGCCAGCTCCTTTCATTCAGTCAGTAGCTTCAAACATTTCTGGTATATGAAAAACATGTTTTTCAATGGCAAAAATCAATGAATATTGTAAATGCACAAACAGTAATATCTCCACATTGCAAGGTGCAATTCTGAAATTCTTTGCTTTTTCCTGTTAATCCTAGCATGATAAAGAAGATTCAAAGAGAGTGAGATGCCAGCTCCTTTCATTCAGTCAGTAGCTTCAAACATTTCTGGTATATGAAAAACATGTTTTTCAATGGCAAAAATCAATGAATATTGTAAATGCACAAACAGTAATATCTCCACATTGCAAGGTGCAATTCTGAAATTTTTTGCTTTTTCCTGCTAGTCCTAGCATGATAAAGAAGATTCAAAGAGAGTGAGATGCCAGCTCCTTTCATTCAGTCAGTAGCTTCAAACATTTCTGGTATATGAAAAACATGTTTTTCAATGGCAAAAATCAATGAATATTGTAAATGCACAAACAGTAATATCTCCACATTGCACGGTGCAATTCTGAAATTTTTAGCTTTTTCCTGTTAATCCTAGCATGATAAAGAAGATTCAAAGAGAGTGAGATGCCAGCTCCTTTCATTCAGTCAGTAGCTTCAAACATTTCTGGTATATGAAAAACATGTTTTTCAATGGCAAAAATCAATGAATATTGTAAATGCACAAACAGTAATATCTCCACATTGCAAGGTGCAATTCTGAAATTCTTTGCTTTTTCCTGTTAATCCTAGCATGATAAAGAAGATTCAAAGAGAGTGAGATGCCAGCTCCTTTCATTCAGTCAGTAGCTTCAAACATTTCTGGTATATGAAAAACATGTTTTTCAATGGCAAAAATCAATGAATATTGTAAATGCACAAACAGTAATATCTCCACATTGCAAGGTGCAATTCTGAAATTTTTTGCTTTTTCCTGCTAATCCTAGCATGATAAAGAAGATTCAAAGAGAGTGAGATGCCAGCTCCTTTCATTCAGTCAGTAGCTTCAAACATTTCTGGTATATGAAAAACATGTTTTTCAATGGCAAAAATCAATGAATATTGTAAATGCACAAACAGTAATATCTCAACATTGCACGGTGCAATTCTGAAATTTTAAGCTTTTTCCTGTTAATCCTAGCATGATAAAGAAGATTCAAAGAGAGTGAGATGCCAGCTCCTTTCATTCAGTCAGTAGCTTCAAACATTTCTGGTATATGAAAAACATGTTTTTCAATGGCAAAAATCAATGAATATTGTAAATGCACAAACAGTAATATCTCCACATTGCAAGGTGCAATTCTGAAATTTTTTGCTTTTTCCTGCTAATCCTAGCATGATAAAGAAGATTCAAAGAGAGTGAGATGCCAGCTCCTTTCATTCAGTCAGTAGCTTCAAACATTTCTGGTATATGAAAAACATGTTTTTCAATGGCAAAAATCAATGAATATTGTAAATGCACAAACAGTAATATCTCAACATTGCACGGTGCAATTCTGAAATTTTTAGCTTTTTCCTGTTAATCCTAGCATGATAAAGAAGATTCAAAGAGAGTGAGATGCCAGCTCCTTTCATTCAGTCATTAGCTTCAAACATTTCTGGTATATGAAAAACATGTTTTTCAATGGCAAAAATCAATGAATATTGTAAATGCACAAACAGTAATATCTCCACATTGCAAGGTGCAATTCTGAAATTTTTTGCTTTTTCCTGCTAATCCTAGCATGATAAAGAAGATTCAAAGAGAGTGAGATGCCAGCTCCTTTCATTCAGTCAGTAGCTTCAAACATTTCTGGTATATGAAAAACATGTTTTTCAATGGCAAAAATCAATGAATATTGTAAATGCACAAACAGTAATATCTCCACATTGCACGGTGCAATTCTGAAATTTTTAGCTTTTTCCTGTTAATCCTAGCATGATAAAGAAGATTCAAAGAGAGTGAGATGCCAGCTCCTTTCATTCAGTCAGTAGCTTCAAACATTTCTGGTATATGAAAAACATGTTTTTCAATGGCAAAAATCAATGAATATTGTAAATGCACAAACAGTAATATCTCCACATTGCAAGGTGCAATTCTGAAATTCTTTGCTTTTTCCTGTTAATCCTAGCATGATAAAGAAGATTCAAAGAGAGTGAGATGCCAGCTCCTTTCATTCAGTCAGTAGCTTCAAACATTTCTGGTATATGAAAAACATGTTTTTCAATGGCAAAAATCAATGAATATTGTAAATGCACAAACAGTAATATCTCCACATTGCAAGGTGCAATTCTGAAATTTTTTGCTTTTTCCTGCTAATCCTAGCATGATAAAGAAGATTCAAAGAGAGTGAGATGCCAGCTCCTTTCATTCAGTCAGTAGCTTCAAACATTTCTGGTATATGAAAAACATGTTTTTCAATGGCAAAAATCAATGAATATTGTAAATGCACAAACAGTAATATCTCAACATTGCACGGTGCAATTCTGAAATTTTTAGCTTTTTCCTGTTAATCCTAGCATGATAAAGAAGATTCAAAGAGAGTGAGATGCCAGCTCCTTTCATTCAGTCAGTAGCTTCAAACATTTCTGGTATATGAAAAACATGTTTTTCAATGGCAAAAATCAATGAATATTGTAAATGCACAAACAGTAATATCTCCACATTGCAAGGTGCAATTCTGAAATTTTTTGCTTTTTCCTGCTAATCCTAGCATGATAAAGAAGATTCAAAGAGAGTGAGATGCCAGCTCCTTTCATTCAGTCAGTAGCTTCAAACATTTCTGGTATATGAAAAACATGTTTTTCAATGGCAAAAATCAATGAATATTGTAAATGCACAAACAGTAATATCTCCACATTGCACGGTGCAATTCTGAAATTTTTAGCTTTTTCCTGTTAATCCTAGCATGATAAAGAAGATTCAAAGAGAGTGAGATGCCAGCTCCTTTCATTCAGTCAGTAGCTTCAAACATTTCTGGTATATGAAAAACATGTTTTTCAATGGCAAAAATCAATGAATATTGTAAATGCACAAACAGTAATATCTCCACATTGCAAGGTGCAATTCTGAAATTTTTTGCTTTTTCCTGCTAATCCTAGCATGATAAAGAAGATTCAAAGAGAGTGAGATGCCAGCTCCTTTCATTCAGTCAGTAGCTTCAAACATTTCTGGTATATGAAAAACATGTTTTTCAATGGCAAAAATCAATGAATATTGTAAATGCACAAACAGTAATATCTCCACATTGCACGGTGCAATTCTGAAATTTTTAGCTTTTTCCTGTTAATCCTAGCATGATAAAGAAGATTCAAAGAGAGTGAGATGCCAGCTCCTTTCATTCAGTCAGTAGCTTCAAACATTTCTGGTATATGAAAAACATGTTTTTCAATGGCAAAAATCAATGAATATTGTAAATGCACAAACAGTAATATCTCCACATTGCAAGGTGCAATTCTGAAATTTTTTGCTTTTTCCTGCTAATCCTAGCATGATAAAGAAGATTCAAAGAGAGTGAGATGCCAGCTCCTTTCATTCAGTCAGTAGCTTCAAACATTTCTGGTATATGAAAAACATGTTTTTCAATGGCAAAAATCAATGAATATTGTAAATGCACAAACAGTAATATCTCCACATTGCAAGGTGCAATTCTGAAATTTTTTGCTTTTTCCTGCTAATCCTAGCATGATAAAGAAGATTCAAAGAGAGTGAGATGCCAGCTCCTTTCATTCAGTCAGTAGCTTCAAACATTTCTGGTATATGAAAAACATGTTTTTCAATGGCAAAAATCAATGAATATTGTAAATGCACAAACAGTAATATCTCCACATTGCAAGGTGCAATTCTGAAATTTTTTGCTTTTTCCTGCTAATCCTAGCATGATAAAGAAGATTCAAAGAGAGTGAGATGCCAGCTCCTTTCATTCAGTCAGTAGCTTCAAACATTTCTGGTATATGAAAAACATGTTTTTCAATGGCAAAAATCAATGAATATTGTAAATGCACAAACAGTAATATCTCAACATTGCACGGTGCAATTCTGAAATTTTTAGCTTTTTCCTGTTAATCCTAGCATGATAAAGAAGATTCAAAGAGAGTGAGATGCCAGCTCCTTTCATTCAGTCAGTAGCTTCAAACATTTCTGGTATATGAAAAACGTTTTTCAATGGCAAAAATCAATGAATATTGTAAATGCACAAACAGTAATATCTCCACATTGCAAGGTGCAATTCTGAAATTTTTTGCTTTTTCCTGTTAATCCTAGCATGATAAAGAAGATTCAAAGAGAGTGAGATGCCAGCTCCTTTCATTCAGTCAGTAGCTTCAAACATTTCTGGTATATGAAAAACATGTTTTTCAATGGCAAAAATCAATGAATATTGTAAATGCACAAACAGTAATATCTCCACATTGCAAGGTGCAATTCTGAAATTTTTTGCTTTTTCCTGCTAATCCTAGCATGATAAAGAAGATTCAAAGAGAGTGAGATGCCAGCTCCTTTCATTCAGTCAGTAGCTTCAAACATTTCTGGTATATGAAAAACATGTTTTTCAATGGCAAAAATCAATGAATATTGTAAATGCACAAACAGTAATATCTCCACATTGCACGGTGCAATTCTGAAATTTTTAGCTTTTTCCTGTTAATCCTAGCATGATAAAGAAGATTCAAAGAGAGTGAGATGCCAGCTCCTTTCATTCAGTCAGTAGCTTCAAACATTTCTGGTATATGAAAAACATGTTTTTCAATGGCAAAAATCAATGAATATTGTAAATGCACAAACAGTAATATCTCCACATTGCAAGGTGCAATTCTGAAATTTTTTGCTTTTTCCTGCTAATCCTAGCATGATAAAGAAGATTCAAAGAGAGTGAGATGCCAGCTCCTTTCATTCAGTCAGTAGCTTCAAACATTTCTGGTATATGAAAAACATGTTTTTCAATGGCAAAAATCAATGAATATTGTAAATGCACAAACAGTAATATCTCCACATTGCACGGTGCAATTCTGAAATTTTTAGCTTTTTCCTGTTAATCCTAGCATGATAAAGAAGATTCAAAGAGAGTGAGATGCCAGCTCCTTTCATTCAGTCAGTAGCTTCAAACATTTCTGGTATATGAAAAACATGTTTTTCAATGGCAAAAATCAATGAATATTGTAAATGCACAAACAGTAATATCTCCACATTGCAAGGTGCAATTCTGAAATTCTTTGCTTTTTCCTGTTAATCCTAGCATGATAAAGAAGATTCAAAGAGAGTGAGATGCCAGCTCCTTTCATTCAGTCAGTAGCTTCAAACATTTCTGGTATATGAAAAACATGTTTTTCAATGGCAAAAATCAATGAATATTGTAAATGCACAAACAGTAATATCTCCACATTGCAAGGTGCAATTCTGAAATTTTTTGCTTTTTCCTGCTAATCCTAGCATGATAAAGAAGATTCAAAGAGAGTGAGATGCCAGCTCCTTTCATTCAGTCAGTAGCTTCAAACATTTCTGGTATATGAAAAACATGTTTTTCAATGGCAAAAATCAATGAATATTGTAAATGCACAAACAGTAATATCTCAACATTGCACGGTGCAATTCTGAAATTTTTAGCTTTTTCCTGTTAATCCTAGCATGATAAAGAAGATTCAAAGAGAGTGAGACGCCAGCTCCTTTCATTCAGTCAGTAGCTTCAAACATTTCTGGTATATGAAAAACGTTTTTCAATGGCAAAAATCAATGAATATTGTAAATGCACAAACAGTAATATCTCCACATTGCAAGGTGCAATTCTGAAATTTTTTGCTTTTTCCTGCTAATCCTAGCATGATAAAGAAGATTCAAAGAGAGTGAGATGCCAGCTCCTTTCATTCAGTCAGTAGCTTCAAACATTTCTGGTATATGAAAAACATGTTTTTCAATGGCAAAAATCAATGAATATTGTAAATGCACAAACAGTAATATCTCCACATTGCACGGTGCAATTCTGAAATTTTTAGCTTTTTCCTGTTAATCCTAGCATGATAAAGAAGATTCAAAGAGAGTGAGATGCCAGCTCCTTTCATTCAGTCAGTAGCTTCAAACATTTCTGGTATATGAAAAACATGTTTTTCAATGGCAAAAATCAATGAATATTGTAAATGCACAAACAGTAATATCTCCACATTGCAAGGTGCAATTCTGAAATTTTTTGCTTTTTCCTGCTAATCCTAGCATGATAAAGAAGATTCAAAGAGAGTGAGATGCCAGCTCCTTTCATTCAGTCAGTAGCTTCAAACATTTCTGGTATATGAAAAACATGTTTTTCAATGGCAAAAATCAATGAATATTGTAAATGCACAAACAGTAATATCTCCACATTGCACGGTGCAATTCTGAAATTTTTAGCTTTTTCCTGTTAATCCTAGCATGATAAAGAAGATTCAAAGAGAGTGAGATGCCAGCTCCTTTCATTCAGTCAGTAGCTTCAAACATTTCTGGTATATGAAAAACATGTTTTTCAATGGCAAAAATCAATGAATATTGTAAATGCACAAACAGTAATATCTCCACATTGCAAGGTGCAATTCTGAAATTCTTTGCTTTTTCCTGTTAATCCTAGCATGATAAAGAAGATTCAAAGAGAGTGAGATGCCAGCTCCTTTCATTCAGTCAGTAGCTTCAAACATTTCTGGTATATGAAAAACATGTTTTTCAATGGCAAAAATCAATGAATATTGTAAATGCACAAACAGTAATATCTCCACATTGCAAGGTGCAATTCTGAAATTTTTTGCTTTTTCCTGCTAGTCCTAGCATGATAAAGAAGATTCAAAGAGAGTGAGATGCCAGCTCCTTTCATTCAGTCAGTAGCTTCAAACATTTCTGGTATATGAAAAACATGTTTTTCAATGGCAAAAATCAATGAATATTGTAAATGCACAAACAGTAATATCTCCACATTGCACGGTGCAATTCTGAAATTTTTAGCTTTTTCCTGTTAATCCTAGCATGATAAAGAAGATTCAAAGAGAGTGAGATGCCAGCTCCTTTCATTCAGTCAGTAGCTTCAAACATTTCTGGTATATGAAAAACATGTTTTTCAATGGCAAAAATCAATGAATATTGTAAATGCACAAACAGTAATATCTCCACATTGCAAGGTGCAATTCTGAAATTCTTTGCTTTTTCCTGTTAATCCTAGCATGATAAAGAAGATTCAAAGAGAGTGAGATGCCAGCTCCTTTCATTCAGTCAGTAGCTTCAAACATTTCTGGTATATGAAAAACATGTTTTTCAATGGCAAAAATCAATGAATATTGTAAATGCACAAACAGTAATATCTCCACATTGCAAGGTGCAATTCTGAAATTTTTTGCTTTTTCCTGCTAATCCTAGCATGATAAAGAAGATTCAAAGAGAGTGAGATGCCAGCTCCTTTCATTCAGTCAGTAGCTTCAAACATTTCTGGTATATGAAAAACATGTTTTTCAATGGCAAAAATCAATGAATATTGTAAATGCACAAACAGTAATATCTCAACATTGCACGGTGCAATTCTGAAATTTTAAGCTTTTTCCTGTTAATCCTAGCATGATAAAGAAGATTCAAAGAGAGTGAGATGCCAGCTCCTTTCATTCAGTCAGTAGCTTCAAACATTTCTGGTATATGAAAAACATGTTTTTCAATGGCAAAAATCAATGAATATTGTAAATGCACAAACAGTAATATCTCCACATTGCAAGGTGCAATTCTGAAATTTTTTGCTTTTTCCTGCTAATCCTAGCATGATAAAGAAGATTCAAAGAGAGTGAGATGCCAGCTCCTTTCATTCAGTCAGTAGCTTCAAACATTTCTGGTATATGAAAAACATGTTTTTCAATGGCAAAAATCAATGAATATTGTAAATGCACAAACAGTAATATCTCAACATTGCACGGTGCAATTCTGAAATTTTTAGCTTTTTCCTGTTAATCCTAGCATGATAAAGAAGATTCAAAGAGAGTGAGATGCCAGCTCCTTTCATTCAGTCATTAGCTTCAAACATTTCTGGTATATGAAAAACATGTTTTTCAATGGCAAAAATCAATGAATATTGTAAATGCACAAACAGTAATATCTCCACATTGCAAGGTGCAATTCTGAAATTTTTTGCTTTTTCCTGCTAATCCTAGCATGATAAAGAAGATTCAAAGAGAGTGAGATGCCAGCTCCTTTCATTCAGTCAGTAGCTTCAAACATTTCTGGTATATGAAAAACATGTTTTTCAATGGCAAAAATCAATGAATATTGTAAATGCACAAACAGTAATATCTCCACATTGCACGGTGCAATTCTGAAATTTTTAGCTTTTTCCTGTTAATCCTAGCATGATAAAGAAGATTCAAAGAGAGTGAGATGCCAGCTCCTTTCATTCAGTCAGTAGCTTCAAACATTTCTGGTATATGAAAAACATGTTTTTCAATGGCAAAAATCAATGAATATTGTAAATGCACAAACAGTAATATCTCCACATTGCAAGGTGCAATTCTGAAATTCTTTGCTTTTTCCTGTTAATCCTAGCATGATAAAGAAGATTCAAAGAGAGTGAGATGCCAGCTCCTTTCATTCAGTCAGTAGCTTCAAACATTTCTGGTATATGAAAAACATGTTTTTCAATGGCAAAAATCAATGAATATTGTAAATGCACAAACAGTAATATCTCCACATTGCAAGGTGCAATTCTGAAATTTTTTGCTTTTTCCTGCTAGTCCTAGCATGATAAAGAAGATTCAAAGAGAGTGAGATGCCAGCTCCTTTCATTCAGTCAGTAGCTTCAAACATTTCTGGTATATGAAAAACATGTTTTTCAATGGCAAAAATCAATGAATATTGTAAATGCACAAACAGTAATATCTCCACATTGCACGGTGCAATTCTGAAATTTTTAGCTTTTTCCTGTTAATCCTAGCATGATAAAGAAGATTCAAAGAGAGTGAGATGCCAGCTCCTTTCATTCAGTCAGTAGCTTCAAACATTTCTGGTATATGAAAAACATGTTTTTCAATGGCAAAAATCAATGAATATTGTAAATGCACAAACAGTAATATCTCCACATTGCAAGGTGCAATTCTGAAATTCTTTGCTTTTTCCTGTTAATCCTAGCATGATAAAGAAGATTCAAAGAGAGTGAGATGCCAGCTCCTTTCATTCAGTCAGTAGCTTCAAACATTTCTGGTATATGAAAAACATGTTTTTCAATGGCAAAAATCAATGAATATTGTAAATGCACAAACAGTAATATCTCCACATTGCAAGGTGCAATTCTGAAATTTTTTGCTTTTTCCTGCTAATCCTAGCATGATAAAGAAGATTCAAAGAGAGTGAGATGCCAGCTCCTTTCATTCAGTCAGTAGCTTCAAACATTTCTGGTATATGAAAAACATGTTTTTCAATGGCAAAAATCAATGAATATTGTAAATGCACAAACAGTAATATCTCAACATTGCACGGTGCAATTCTGAAATTTTAAGCTTTTTCCTGTTAATCCTAGCATGATAAAGAAGATTCAAAGAGAGTGAGATGCCAGCTCCTTTCATTCAGTCAGTAGCTTCAAACATTTCTGGTATATGAAAAACATGTTTTTCAATGGCAAAAATCAATGAATATTGTAAATGCACAAACAGTAATATCTCCACATTGCAAGGTGCAATTCTGAAATTTTTTGCTTTTTCCTGCTAATCCTAGCATGATAAAGAAGATTCAAAGAGAGTGAGATGCCAGCTCCTTTCATTCAGTCAGTAGCTTCAAACATTTCTGGTATATGAAAAACATGTTTTTCAATGGCAAAAATCAATGAATATTGTAAATGCACAAACAGTAATATCTCAACATTGCACGGTGCAATTCTGAAATTTTTAGCTTTTTCCTGTTAATCCTAGCATGATAAAGAAGATTCAAAGAGAGTGAGATGCCAGCTCCTTTCATTCAGTCATTAGCTTCAAACATTTCTGGTATATGAAAAACATGTTTTTCAATGGCAAAAATCAATGAATATTGTAAATGCACAAACAGTAATATCTCCACATTGCAAGGTGCAATTCTGAAATTTTTTGCTTTTTCCTGCTAATCCTAGCATGATAAAGAAGATTCAAAGAGAGTGAGATGCCAGCTCCTTTCATTCAGTCAGTAGCTTCAAACATTTCTGGTATATGAAAAACATGTTTTTCAATGGCAAAAATCAATGAATATTGTAAATGCACAAACAGTAATATCTCCACATTGCACGGTGCAATTCTGAAATTTTTAGCTTTTTCCTGTTAATCCTAGCATGATAAAGAAGATTCAAAGAGAGTGAGATGCCAGCTCCTTTCATTCAGTCAGTAGCTTCAAACATTTCTGGTATATGAAAAACATGTTTTTCAATGGCAAAAATCAATGAATATTGTAAATGCACAAACAGTAATATCTCCACATTGCAAGGTGCAATTCTGAAATTCTTTGCTTTTTCCTGTTAATCCTAGCATGATAAAGAAGATTCAAAGAGAGTGAGATGCCAGCTCCTTTCATTCAGTCAGTAGCTTCAAACATTTCTGGTATATGAAAAACATGTTTTTCAATGGCAAAAATCAATGAATATTGTAAATGCACAAACAGTAATATCTCCACATTGCAAGGTGCAATTCTGAAATTTTTTGCTTTTTCCTGCTAATCCTAGCATGATAAAGAAGATTCAAAGAGAGTGAGATGCCAGCTCCTTTCATTCAGTCAGTAGCTTCAAACATTTCTGGTATATGAAAAACATGTTTTTCAATGGCAAAAATCAATGAATATTGTAAATGCACAAACAGTAATATCTCAACATTGCACGGTGCAATTCTGAAATTTTTAGCTTTTTCCTGTTAATCCTAGCATGATAAAGAAGATTCAAAGAGAGTGAGATGCCAGCTCCTTTCATTCAGTCAGTAGCTTCAAACATTTCTGGTATATGAAAAACATGTTTTTCAATGGCAAAAATCAATGAATATTGTAAATGCACAAACAGTAATATCTCCACATTGCAAGGTGCAATTCTGAAATTTTTTGCTTTTTCCTGCTAATCCTAGCATGATAAAGAAGATTCAAAGAGAGTGAGATGCCAGCTCCTTTCATTCAGTCAGTAGCTTCAAACATTTCTGGTATATGAAAAACATGTTTTTCAATGGCAAAAATCAATGAATATTGTAAATGCACAAACAGTAATATCTCCACATTGCACGGTGCAATTCTGAAATTTTTAGCTTTTTCCTGTTAATCCTAGCATGATAAAGAAGATTCAAAGAGAGTGAGATGCCAGCTCCTTTCATTCAGTCAGTAGCTTCAAACATTTCTGGTATATGAAAAACATGTTTTTCAATGGCAAAAATCAATGAATATTGTAAATGCACAAACAGTAATATCTCCACATTGCAAGGTGCAATTCTGAAATTTTTTGCTTTTTCCTGCTAATCCTAGCATGATAAAGAAGATTCAAAGAGAGTGAGATGCCAGCTCCTTTCATTCAGTCAGTAGCTTCAAACATTTCTGGTATATGAAAAACATGTTTTTCAATGGCAAAAATCAATGAATATTGTAAATGCACAAACAGTAATATCTCCACATTGCACGGTGCAATTCTGAAATTTTTAGCTTTTTCCTGTTAATCCTAGCATGATAAAGAAGATTCAAAGAGAGTGAGATGCCAGCTCCTTTCATTCAGTCAGTAGCTTCAAACATTTCTGGTATATGAAAAACATGTTTTTCAATGGCAAAAATCAATGAATATTGTAAATGCACAAACAGTAATATCTCCACATTGCAAGGTGCAATTCTGAAATTTTTTGCTTTTTCCTGCTAATCCTAGCATGATAAAGAAGATTCAAAGAGAGTGAGATGCCAGCTCCTTTCATTCAGTCAGTAGCTTCAAACATTTCTGGTATATGAAAAACATGTTTTTCAATGGCAAAAATCAATGAATATTGTAAATGCACAAACAGTAATATCTCCACATTGCAAGGTGCAATTCTGAAATTTTTGCTTTTTCCTGCTAATCCTAGCATGATA
The DNA here is from genome assembly GCF_046119375.1 of Phyllobates terribilis. NCBI lineage: Eukaryota > Metazoa > Chordata > Amphibia > Anura > Dendrobatidae > Phyllobates > Phyllobates terribilis. The sequence goes on along the minus strand of NW_027370532.1, from coordinate 7,597 downwards.
AAGAAGATACAAAGAGAGTGAGATGCCAGCTCCTTTCATTCAGTCAGTAGCTTCAAACATTTCTGGTATATGAAAAACATGTTTTTCAATGGCAAAAATCAATGAATATTGTAAATGCACAAACAGTAATATCTCCACATTGCAAGGTGCAATTCTGAAATTTTTTGCTTTTTCCTGCTAATCCTAGCATGATAAAGAAGATTCAAAGAGAGTGAGATGCCAGCTCCTTTCATTCAGTCAGTAGCTTCAAACATTTCTGGTATATGAAAAACATGTTTTTCAATGGCAAAAATCAATGAATATTGTAAATGCACAAACAGTAATATCTCCACATTGCACGGTGCAATTATGAAATTTTTAGCTTTTTCCTGTTAATCCTAGCATGATAAAGAAGATTCAAAGAGAGTGAGATGCCAGCTCCTTTCATTCAGTCAGTAGCTTCAAACATTTCTGGTATATGAAAAACATGTTTTTCAATGGCAAAAATCAATGAATATTGTAAATGCACAAACAGTAATATCTCCACATTGCAAGGTGCAATTCTGAAATTTTTTGCTTTTTCCTGCTAATCCTAGCATGATAAAGAAGATTCAAAGAGAGTGAGATGCCAGCTCCTTTCATTCAGTCAGTAGCTTCAAACATTTCTGGTATATGAAAAACATGTTTTTCAATGGCAAAAATCAATGAATATTGTAAATGCACAAACAGTAATATCTCCACATTGCACGGTGCAATTCTGAAATTTTTAGCTTTTTCCTGTTAATCCTAGCATGATAAAGAAGATTCAAAGAGAGTGAGATGCCAGCTCCTTTCATTCAGTCAGTAGCTTCAAACATTTCTGGTATATGAAAAACATGTTTTTCAATGGCAAAAATCAATGAATATTGTAAATGCACAAACAGTAATATCTCCACATTGCAAGGTGCAATTCTGAAATTCTTTGCTTTTTCCTGTTAATCCTAGCATGATAAAGAAGATTCAAAGAGAGTGAGATGCCAGCTCCTTTCATTCAGTCAGTAGCTTCAAACATTTCTGGTATATGAAAAACATGTTTTTCAATGGCAAAAATCAATGAATATTGTAAATGCACAAACAGTAATATCTCCACATTGCAAGGTGCAATTCTGAAATTTTTTGCTTTTTCCTGCTAATCCTAGCATGATAAAGAAGATTCAAAGAGAGTGAGATGCCAGCTCCTTTCATTCAGTCAGTAGCTTCAAACATTTCTGGTATATGAAAAACATGTTTTTCAATGGCAAAAATCAATGAATATTGTAAATGCACAAACAGTAATATCTCCACATTGCACGGTGCAATTCTGAAATTTTTAGCTTTTTCCTGTTAATCCTAGCATGATAAAGAAGATTCAAAGAGAGTGAGATGCCAGCTCCTTTCATTCAGTCAGTAGCTTCAAACATTTCTGGTATATGAAAAACATGTTTTTCAATGGCAAAAATCAATGAATATTGTAAATGCACAAACAGTAATATCTCCACATTGCAAGGTGCAATTCTGAAATTTTTTGCTTTTTCCTGCTAATCCTAGCATGATAAAGAAGATTCAAAGAGAGTGAGATGCCAGCTCCTTTCATTCAGTCAGTAGCTTCAAACATTTCTGGTATATGAAAAACATGTTTTTCAATGGCAAAAATCAATGAATATTGTAAATGCACAAACAGTAATATCTCCACATTGCACGGTGCAATTCTGAAATTTTTAGCTTTTTCCTGTTAATCCTAGCATGATAAAGAAGATTCAAAGAGAGTGAGATGCCAGCTCCTTTCATTCAGTCAGTAGCTTCAAACATTTCTGGTATATGAAAAACATGTTTTTCAATGGCAAAAATCAATGAATATTGTAAATGCACAAACAGTAATATCTCCACATTGCAAGGTGCAATTCTGAAATTCTTTGCTTTTTCCTGTTAATCCTAGCATGATAAAGAAGATTCAAAGAGAGTGAGATGCCAGCTCCTTTCATTCAGTCAGTAGCTTCAAACATTTCTGGTATATGAAAAACATGTTTTTCAATGGCAAAAATCAATGAATATTGTAAATGCACAAACAGTAATATCTCCACATTGCAAGGTGCAATTCTGAAATTTTTTGCTTTTTCCTGCTAATCCTAGCATGATAAAGAAGATTCAAAGAGAGTGAGATGCCAGCTCCTTTCATTCAGTCAGTAGCTTCAAACATTTCTGGTATATGAAAAACATGTTTTTCAATGGCAAAAATCAATGAATATTGTAAATGCACAAACAGTAATATCTCAACATTGCACGGTGCAATTCTGAAATTTTTAGCTTTTTCCTGTTAATCCTAGCATGATAAAGAAGATTCAAAGAGAGTGAGATGCCAGCTCCTTTCATTCAGTCAGTAGCTTCAAACATTTCTGGTATATGAAAAACGTTTTTCAATGGCAAAAATCAATGAATATTGTAAATGCACAAACAGTAATATCTCCACATTGCAAGGTGCAATTCTGAAATTTTTTGCTTTTTCCTGCTAATCCTAGCATGATAAAGAAGATTCAAAGAGAGTGAGATGCCAGCTCCTTTCATTCAGTCAGTAGCTTCAAACATTTCTGGTATATGAAAAACATGTTTTTCAATGGCAAAAATCAATGAATATTGTAAATGCACAAACAGTAATATCTCCACATTGCAAGGTGCAATTCTGAAATTTTTTGCTTTTTCCTGCTAATCCTAGCATGATAAAGAAGATTCAAAGAGAGTGAGATGCCAGCTCCTTTCATTCAGTCAGTAGCTTCAAACATTTCTGGTATATGAAAAACATGTTTTTCAATGGCAAAAATCAATGAATATTGTAAATGCACAAACAGTAATATCTCCACATTGCACGGTGCAATTATGAAATTTTTAGCTTTTTCCTGTTAATCCTAGCATGATAAAGAAGATTCAAAGAGAGTGAGATGCCAGCTCCTTTCATTCAGTCAGTAGCTTCAAACATTTCTGGTATATGAAAAACATGTTTTTCAATGGCAAAAATCAATGAATATTGTAAATGCACAAACAGTAATATCTCCACATTGCAAGGTGCAATTCTGAAATTTTTTGCTTTTTCCTGCTAATCCTAGCATGATAAAGAAGATTCAAAGAGAGTGAGATGCCAGCTCCTTTCATTCAGTCAGTAGCTTCAAACATTTCTGGTATATGAAAAACATGTTTTTCAATGGCAAAAATCAATGAATATTGTAAATGCACAAACAGTAATATCTCCACATTGCACGGTGCAATTCTGAAATTTTTAGCTTTTTCCTGTTAATCCTAGCATGATAAAGAAGATTCAAAGAGAGTGAGATGCCAGCTCCTTTCATTCAGTCAGTAGCTTCAAACATTTCTGGTATATGAAAAACATGTTTTTCAATGGCAAAAATCAATGAATATTGTAAATGCACAAACAGTAATATCTCCACATTGCAAGGTGCAATTCTGAAATTCTTTGCTTTTTCCTGTTAATCCTAGCATGATAAAGAAGATTCAAAGAGAGTGAGATGCCAGCTCCTTTCATTCAGTCAGTAGCTTCAAACATTTCTGGTATATGAAAAACATGTTTTTCAATGGCAAAAATCAATGAATATTGTAAATGCACAAACAGTAATATCTCCACATTGCAAGGTGCAATTCTGAAATTTTTTGCTTTTTCCTGCTAATCCTAGCATGATAAAGAAGATTCAAAGAGAGTGAGATGCCAGCTCCTTTCATTCAGTCAGTAGCTTCAAACATTTCTGGTATATGAAAAACATGTTTTTCAATGGCAAAAATCAATGAATATTGTAAATGCACAAACAGTAATATCTCAACATTGCACGGTGCAATTCTGAAATTTTTAGCTTTTTCCTGTTAATCCTAGCATGATAAAGAAGATTCAAAGAGAGTGAGATGCCAGCTCCTTTCATTCAGTCAGTAGCTTCAAACATTTCTGGTATATGAAAAACATGTTTTTCAATGGCAAAAATCAATGAATATTGTAAATGCACAAACAGTAATATCTCCACATTGCAAGGTGCAATTCTGAAATTTTTTGCTTTTTCCTGCTAATCCTAGCATGATAAAGAAGATTCAAAGAGAGTGAGATGCCAGCTCCTTTCATTCAGTCAGTAGCTTCAAACATTTCTGGTATATGAAAAACATGTTTTTCAATGGCAAAAATCAATGAATATTGTAAATGCACAAACAGTAATATCTCAACATTGCACGGTGCAATTCTGAAATTTTTAGCTTTTTCCTGTTAATCCTAGCATGATAAAGAAGATTCAAAGAGAGTGAGATGCCAGCTCCTTTCATTCAGTCATTAGCTTCAAACATTTCTGGTATATGAAAAACATGTTTTTCAATGGCAAAAATCAATGAATATTGTAAATGCACAAACAGTAATATCTCCACATTGCAAGGTGCAATTCTGAAATTTTTTGCTTTTTCCTGCTAATCCTAGCATGATAAAGAAAAGATTCAAAGAGAGTGAGATGCCAGCTCCTTTCATTCAGTCAGTAGCTTCAAACATTTCTGGTATATGAAAAACATGTTTTTCAATGGCAAAAATCAATGAATATTGTAAATGCACAAACAGTAATATCTCCACATTGCACGGTGCAATTCTGAAATTTTTAGCTTTTTCCTGTTAATCCTAGCATGATAAAGAAGATTCAAAGAGAGTGAGATGCCAGCTCCTTTCATTCAGTCAGTAGCTTCAAACATTTCTGGTATATGAAAAACATGTTTTTCAATGGCAAAAATCAATGAATATTGTAAATGCACAAACAGTAATATCTCCACATTGCAAGGTGCAATTCTGAAATTTTTTGCTTTTTCCTGCTAATCCTAGCATGATAAAGAAGATTCAAAGAGAGTGAGATGCCAGCTCCTTTCATTCAGTCAGTAGCTTCAAACATTTCTGGTATATGAAAAACATGTTTTTCAATGGCAAAAATCAATGAATATTGTAAATGCACAAACAGTAATATCTCCACATTGCAAGGTGCAATTCTGAAATTTTTTGCTTTTTCCTGCTAATCCTAGCATGATAAAGAAGATTCAAAGAGAGTGAGATGCCAGCTCCTTTCATTCAGTCAGTAGCTTCAAACATTTCTGGTATATGAAAAACATGTTTTTCAATGGCAAAAATCAATGAATATTGTAAATGCACAAACAGTAATATCTCAACATTGCACGGTGCAATTCTGAAATTTTTAGCTTTTTCCTGTTAATCCTAGCATGATAAAGAAGATTCAAAGAGAGTGAGATGCCAGCTCCTTTCATTCAGTCAGTAGCTTCAAACATTTCTGGTATATGAAAAACGTTTTTCAATGGCAAAAATCAATGAATATTGTAAATGCACAAACAGTAATATCTCCACATTGCAAGGTGCAATTCTGAAATTTTTTGCTTTTTCCTGTTAATCCTAGCATGATAAAGAAGATTCAAAGAGAGTGAGATGCCAGCTCCTTTCATTCAGTCAGTAGCTTCAAACATTTCTGGTATATGAAAAACATGTTTTTCAATGGCAAAAATCAATGAATATTGTAAATGCACAAACAGTAATATCTCCACATTGCAAGGTGCAATTCTGAAATTTTTTGCTTTTTCCTGCTAATCCTAGCATGATAAAGAAGATTCAAAGAGAGTGAGATGCCAGCTCCTTTCATTCAGTCAGTAGCTTCAAACATTTCTGGTATATGAAAAACATGTTTTTCAATGGCAAAAATCAATGAATATTGTAAATGCACAAACAGTAATATCTCCACATTGCACGGTGCAATTATGAAATTTTTAGCTTTTTCCTGTTAATCCTAGCATGATAAAGAAGATTCAAAGAGAGTGAGATGCCAGCTCCTTTCATTCAGTCAGTAGCTTCAAACATTTCTGGTATATGAAAAACATGTTTTTCAATGGCAAAAATCAATGAATATTGTAAATGCACAAACAGTAATATCTCCACATTGCAAGGTGCAATTCTGAAATTTTTTGCTTTTTCCTGCTAATCCTAGCATGATAAAGAAGATTCAAAGAGAGTGAGATGCCAGCTCCTTTCATTCAGTCAGTAGCTTCAAACATTTCTGGTATATGAAAAACATGTTTTTCAATGGCAAAAATCAATGAATATTGTAAATGCACAAACAGTAATATCTCAACATTGCACGGTGCAATTCTGAAATTTTTAGCTTTTTCCTGTTAATCCTAGCATGATAAAGAAGATTCAAAGAGAGTGAGATGCCAGCTCCTTTCATTCAGTCAGTAGCCTCAAACATTTCTGGTATATGAAAAACATGTTTTTCAATGGCAAAAATCAATGAATATTGTAAATGCACAAACAGTAATATCTCCACATTGCAAGGTGCAATTCTGAAATTTTTTGCTTTTTCCTGTTAATCCTAGCATGATAAAGAAGATTCAAAGAGAGTGAGATGCCAGCTCCTTTCATTCAGTCAGTAGCTTCAAACATTTCTGGTATATGAAAAACATGTTTTTCAATGGCAAAAATCAATGAATATTGTAAATGCACAAACAGTAATATCTCCACATTGCAAGGTGCAATTCTGAAATTTTTTGCTTTTTCCTGCTAATCCTAGCATGATAAAGAAGATTCAAAGAGAGTGAGATGCCAGCTCCTTTCATTCAGTCAGTAGCTTCAAACATTTCTGGTATATGAAAAACATGTTTTTCAATGGCAAAAATCAATGAATATTGTAAATGCACAAACAGTAATATCTCAACATTGCACGGTGCAATTCTGAAATTTTTAGCTTTTTCCTGTTAATCCTAGCATGATAAAGAAGATTCAAAGAGAGTGAGATGCCAGCTCCTTTCATTCAGTCATTAGCTTCAAACATTTCTGGTATATGAAAAACATGTTTTTCAATGGCAAAAATCAATGAATATTGTAAATGCACAAACAGTAATATCTCCACATTGCAAGGTGCAATTCTGAAATTTTTTGCTTTTTCCTGCTAATCCTAGCATGATAAAGAAGATTCAAAGAGAGTGAGATGCCAGCTCCTTTCATTCAGTCAGTAGCTTCAAACATTTCTGGTATATGAAAAACATGTTTTTCAATGGCAAAAATCAATGAATATTGTAAATGCACAAACAGTAATATCTCCACATTGCACGGTGCAATTCTGAAATTTTTAGCTTTTTCCTGTTAATCCTAGCATGATAAAGAAGATTCAAAGAGAGTGAGATGCCAGCTCCTTTCATTCAGTCAGTAGCTTCAAACATTTCTGGTATATGAAAAACATGTTTTTCAATGGCAAAAATCAATGAATATTGTAAATGCACAAACAGTAATATCTCCACATTGCAAGGTGCAATTCTGAAATTTTTTGCTTTTTCCTGCTAATCCTAGCATGATAAAGAAGATTCAAAGAGAGTGAGATGCCAGCTCCTTTCATTCAGTCAGTAGCTTCAAACATTTCTGGTATATGAAAAACATGTTTTTCAATGGCAAAAATCAATGAATATTGTAAATGCACAAACAGTAATATCTCCACATTGCAAGGTGCAATTCTGAAATTTTTTGCTTTTTCCTGCTAATCCTAGCATGATAAAGAAGATTCAAAGAGAGTGAGATGCCAGCTCC
>NW_027370531.1:0-35401 GCF_046119375.1 Phyllobates terribilis | reverse complement strand
CTTTGAATCTTCTTTATCATGCTAGGATTAACAGGAAAAAGCTAAAAATTTCAGAATTGCACCGTGCAATGTGGAGATATTACTGTTTGTGCATTTACAATATTCATTGATTTTTGCCATTGAAAAACATGTTTTTCATATACCAGAAATGTTTGAAGCTACTGACTGAATGAAAGGAGCTGGCATCTCACTCTCTTTGAATCTTCTTTATCATGCTAGGATTAACAGGAAAAAGCTAAAAATTTCAGAATTGCACCGTGCAATGTGGAGATATTACTGTTTGTGCATTTACAATATTCATTGATTTTTGCCATTGAAAAACGTCCAGAAATGTTTGAAGCTACTGACTGAATGAAAGGAGCTGGCATCTCACTCTCTTTGAATCTTCTTTATCATGCTAGGATTAACAGGAAAAAGCTAAAAATTTCAGAATTGCACCGTGCAATGTGGAGATATTACTGTTTGTGCATTTACAATATTCATTGATTTTTGCCATTGAAAAACATGTCATATACCAGAAATGTTTGAAGCTACTGACTGAATGAAAGGAGCTGGCATCTCACTCTCTTTGAATCTTCTTTATCATGCTAGGATTAACAGGAAAAAGCTAAAAATTTCAGAATTGCACCGTGCAATGTGGAGATATTACTGTTTGTGCATTTACAATATTCATTGATTTTTGCCATTGAAAAACATGTTTTTCATATACCAGAAATGTTTGAAGCTACTGACTGAATGAAAGGAGCTGGCATCTCACTCTCTTTGAATCTTCTTTATCATGCTAGGATTAACAGGAAAAAGCTAAAAATTTCAGAATTGCACCGTGCAATGTGGAGATATTACTGTTTGTGCATTTACAATATTCATTGATTTTTGCCATTGAAAAACATGTTTTCATATACCAGAAATGTTTGAAGCTACTGACTGAATGAAAGGAGCTGGCATCTCACTCTCTTTGAATCTTCTTTATCATGCTAGGATTAACAGGAAAAAGCTAAAAATTTCAGAATTGCACCGTGCAATGTGGAGATATTACTGTTTGTGCATTTACAATATTCATTGATTTTTGCCATTGAAAAACATGTTTTTCATATACCAGAAATGTTTGAAGCTACTGACTGAATGAAAGGAGCTGGCATCTCACTCTCTTTGAATCTTCTTTATCATGCTAGGATTAACAGGAAAAAGCTAAAAATTTCAGAATTGCACCGTGCAATGTGGAGATATTACTGTTTGTGCATTTACAATATTCATTGATTTTTGCCATTGAAAAACATGTTTTTCATATACCAGAAATGTTTGAAGCTACTGACTGAATGAAAGGAGCTGGCATCTCACTCTCTTTGAATCTTCTTTATCATGCTAGGATTAACAGGAAAAAGCTAAAAATTTCAGAATTGCACCGTGCAATGTGGAGATATTACTGTTTGTGCATTTACAATATTCATTGATTTTTGCCATTGAAAAACGTCTATCCAGAAATGTTTGAAGCTACTGACTGAATGAAAGGAGCTGGCATCTCACTCTCTTTGAATCTTCTTTATCATGCTAGGATTAACAGGAAAAAGCTAAAAATTTCAGAATTGCACCGTGCAATGTGGAGATATTACTGTTTGTGCATTTACAATATTCATTGATTTTTGCCATTGAAAAACATGTTTTTCATATACCAGAAATGTTTGAAGCTACTGACTGAATGAAAGGAGCTGGCATCTCACTCTCTTTGAATCTTCTTTATCATGCTAGGATTAACAGGAAAAAGCTAAAAATTTCAGAATTGCACCGTGCAATGTGGAGATATTACTGTTTGTGCATTTACAATATTCATTGATTTTTGCCATTGAAAAACGCATATACCAGAAATGTTTGAAGCTACTGACTGAATGAAAGGAGCTGGCATCTCACTCTCTTTGAATCTTCTTTATCATGCTAGGATTAACAGGAAAAAGCTAAAAATTTCAGAATTGCACCGTGCAATGTGGAGATATTACTGTTTGTGCATTTACAATATTCATTGATTTTTGCCATTGAAAAACATGTTTTTCATATACCAGAAATGTTTGAAGCTACTGACTGAATGAAAGGAGCTGGCATCTCACTCTCTTTGAATCTTCTTTATCATGCTAGGATTAACAGGAAAAAGCTAAAAATTTCAGAATTGCACCGTGCAATGTGGAGATATTACTGTTTGTGCATTTACAATATTCATTGATTTTTGCCATTGAAAAACATGTTTTTCATATACCAGAAATGTTTGAAGCTACTGACTGAATGAAAGGAGCTGGCATCTCACTCTCTTTGAATCTTCTTTATCATGCTAGGATTAACAGGAAAAAGCTAAAAATTTCAGAATTGCACCGTGCAATGTGGAGATATTACTGTTTGTGCATTTACAATATTCATTGATTTTTGCCATTGAAAAACTGTCATATACCAGAAATGTTTGAAGCTACTGACTGAATGAAAGGAGCTGGCATCTCACTCTCTTTGAATCTTCTTTATCATGCTAGGATTAACAGGAAAAAGCTAAAAATTTCAGAATTGCACCGTGCAATGTGGAGATATTACTGTTTGTGCATTTACAATATTCATTGATTTTTGCCATTGAAAAACATGTTTTTCATATACCAGAAATGTTTGAAGCTACTGACTGAATGAAAGGAGCTGGCATCTCACTCTCTTTGAATCTTCTTTATCATGCTAGGATTAACAGGAAAAAGCTAAAAATTTCAGAATTGCACCGTGCAATGTGGAGATATTACTGTTTGTGCATTTACAATATTCATTGATTTTTGCCATTGAAAAACATGTTTTTCATATACCAGAAATGTTTGAAGCTACTGACTGAATGAAAGGAGCTGGCATCTCACTCTCTTTGAATCTTCTTTATCATGCTAGGATTAACAGGAAAAAGCTAAAAATTTCAGAATTGCACCGTGCAATGTGGAGATATTACTGTTTGTGCATTTACAATATTCATTGATTTTTGCCATTGAAAAACGTCCAGAAATGTTTGAAGCTACTGACTGAATGAAAGGAGCTGGCATCTCACTCTCTTTGAATCTTCTTTATCATGCTAGGATTAACAGGAAAAAGCTAAAAATTTCAGAATTGCACCGTGCAATGTGGAGATATTACTGTTTGTGCATTTACAATATTCATTGATTTTTGCCATTGAAAAACATGTTTTTCATATACCAGAAATGTTTGAAGCTACTGACTGAATGAAAGGAGCTGGCATCTCACTCTCTTTGAATCTTCTTTATCATGCTAGGATTAACAGGAAAAAGCTAAAAATTTCAGAATTGCACCGTGCAATGTGGAGATATTACTGTTTGTGCATTTACAATATTCATTGATTTTTGCCATTGAAAAACGTCCAGAAATGTTTGAAGCTACTGACTGAATGAAAGGAGCTGGCATCTCACTCTCTTTGAATCTTCTTTATCATGCTAGGATTAACAGGAAAAAGCTAAAAATTTCAGAATTGCACCGTGCAATGTGGAGATATTACTGTTTGTGCATTTACAATATTCATTGATTTTTGCCATTGAAAAACATGTTTTTCATATACCAGAAATGTTTGAAGCTACTGACTGAATGAAAGGAGCTGGCATCTCACTCTCTTTGAATCTTCTTTATCATGCTAGGATTAACAGGAAAAAGCTAAAAATTTCAGAATTGCACCGTGCAATGTGGAGATATTACTGTTTGTGCATTTACAATATTCATTGATTTTTGCCATTGAAAAACATGTTTTTCATATACCAGAAATGTTTGAAGCTACTGACTGAATGAAAGGAGCTGGCATCTCACTCTCTTTGAATCTTCTTTATCATGCTAGGATTAACAGGAAAAAGCTAAAAATTTCAGAATTGCACCGTGCAATGTGGAGATATTACTGTTTGTGCATTTACAATATTCATTGATTTTTGCCATTGAAAAACGTCCAGAAATGTTTGAAGCTACTGACTGAATGAAAGGAGCTGGCATCTCACTCTCTTTGAATCTTCTTTATCATGCTAGGATTAACAGGAAAAAGCTAAAAATTTCAGAATTGCACCGTGCAATGTGGAGATATTACTGTTTGTGCATTTACAATATTCATTGATTTTTGCCATTGAAAAACGTCCAGAAATGTTTGAAGCTACTGACTGAATGAAAGGAGCTGGCATCTCACTCTCTTTGAATCTTCTTTATCATGCTAGGATTAACAGGAAAAAGCTAAAAATTTCAGAATTGCACCGTGCAATGTGGAGATATTACTGTTTGTGCATTTACAATATTCATTGATTTTTGCCATTGAAAAACGTCCAGAAATGTTTGAAGCTACTGACTGAATGAAAGGAGCTGGCATCTCACTCTCTTTGAATCTTCTTTATCATGCTAGGATTAACAGGAAAAAGCTAAAAATTTCAGAATTGCACCGTGCAATGTGGAGATATTACTGTTTGTGCATTTACAATATTCATTGATTTTTGCCATTGAAAAACGTCCAGAAATGTTTGAAGCTACTGACTGAATGAAAGGAGCTGGCATCTCACTCTCTTTGAATCTTCTTTATCATGCTAGGATTAACAGGAAAAAGCTAAAAATTTCAGAATTGCACCGTGCAATGTGGAGATATTACTGTTTGTGCATTTACAATATTCATTGATTTTTGCCATTGAAAAACGTCCAGAAATGTTTGAAGCTACTGACTGAATGAAAGGAGCTGGCATCTCACTCTCTTTGAATCTTCTTTATCATGCTAGGATTAACAGGAAAAAGCTAAAAATTTCAGAATTGCACCGTGCAATGTGGAGATATTACTGTTTGTGCATTTACAATATTCATTGATTTTTGCCATTGAAAAACATGTTTTTCATATACCAGAAATGTTTGAAGCTACTGACTGAATGAAAGGAGCTGGCATCTCACTCTCTTTGAATCTTCTTTTGAAAAACGTCCAGAAATGTTTGAAGCTACTGACTGAATGAAAGGAGCTGGCATCTCACTCTCTTTGAATCTTCTTTATCATGCTAGGATTAGCAGGAAAAAGCAAAAAATTTCAGAATTGCACCGTGCAATGTGGAGATATTACTGTTTGTGCATTTACAATATTCATTGATTTTTGCCATTGAAAAACGTCCAGAAATGTTTGAAGCTACTGACTGAATGAAAGGAGCTGGCATCTCACTCTCTTTGAATCTTCTTTATCATGCTAGGATTAACAGGAAAAAGCTAAAAATTTCAGAATTGCACCGTGCAATGTGGAGATATTACTGTTTGTGCATTTACAATATTCATTGATTTTTGCCATTGAAAAACATGTTTTTCATATACCAGAAATGTTTGAAGCTACTGACTGAATGAAAGGAGCTGGCATCTCACTCTCTTTGAATCTTCTTTATCATGCTAGGATTAACAGGAAAAAGCTAAAAATTTCAGAATTGCACCGTGCAATGTGGAGATATTACTGTTTGTGCATTTACAATATTCATTGATTTTTGCCATTGAAAAACATGTTTTTCATATACCAGAAATGTTTGAAGCTACTGACTGAATGAAAGGAGCTGGCATCTCACTCTCTTTGAATCTTCTTTATCATGCTAGGATTAACAGGAAAAAGCTAAAAATTTCAGAATTGCACCGTGCAATGTGGAGATATTACTGTTTGTGCATTTACAATATTCATTGATTTTTGCCATTGAAAAACGTCCAGAAATGTTTGAAGCTACTGACTGAATGAAAGGAGCTGGCATCTCACTCTCTTTGAATCTTCTTTATCATGCTAGGATTAACAGGAAAAAGCTAAAAATTTCAGAATTGCACCGTGCAATGTGGAGATATTACTGTTTGTGCATTTACAATATTCATTGATTTTTGCCATTGAAAAACATGTTTTTCATATACCAGAAATGTTTGAAGCTACTGACTGAATGAAAGGAGCTGGCATCTCACTCTCTTTGAATCTTCTTTATCATGCTAGGATTAACAGGAAAAAGCTAAAAATTTCAGAATTGCACCGTGCAATGTGGAGATATTACTGTTTGTGCATTTACAATATTCATTGATTTTTGCCATTGAAAAACATGTTTTTCATATACCAGAAATGTTTGAAGCTACTGACTGAATGAAAGGAGCTGGCATCTCACTCTCTTTGAATCTTCTTTATCATGCTAGGATTAACAGGAAAAAGCTAAAAATTTCAGAATTGCACCGTGCAATGTGGAGATATTACTGTTTGTGCATTTACAATATTCATTGATTTTTGCCATTGAAAAACGTCCAGAAATGTTTGAAGCTACTGACTGAATGAAAGGAGCTGGCATCTCACTCTCTTTGAATCTTCTTTATCATGCTAGGATTAACAGGAAAAAGCTAAAAATTTCAGAATTGCACCGTGCAATGTGGAGATATTACTGTTTGTGCATTTACAATATTCATTGATTTTTGCCATTGAAAAACGTCCAGAAATGTTTGAAGCTACTGACTGAATGAAAGGAGCTGGCATCTCACTCTCTTTGAATCTTCTTTATCATGCTAGGATTAACAGGAAAAAGCTAAAAATTTCAGAATTGCACCGTGCAATGTGGAGATATTACTGTTTGTGCATTTACAATATTCATTGATTTTTGCCATTGAAAAACGTCCAGAAATGTTTGAAGCTACTGACTGAATGAAAGGAGCTGGCATCTCACTCTCTTTGAATCTTCTTTATCATGCTAGGATTAACAGGAAAAAGCTAAAAATTTCAGAATTGCACCGTGCAATGTGGAGATATTACTGTTTGTGCATTTACAATATTCATTGATTTTTGCCATTGAAAAACATGTTTTTCATATACCAGAAATGTTTGAAGCTACTGACTGAATGAAAGGAGCTGGCATCTCACTCTCTTTGAATCTTCTTTATCATGCTAGGATTAGCAGGAAAAAGCAAAAAATTTCAGAATTGCACCGTGCAATGTGGAGATATTACTGTTTGTGCATTTACAATATTCATTGATTTTCGCCATTGAAAAACGTCCAGAAATGTTTGAAGCTACTGACTGAATGAAAGGAGCTGGCATCTCACTCTCTTTGAATCTTCTTTATCATGCTAGGATTAACAGGAAAAAGCTAAAAATTTCAGAATTGCACCGTGCAATGTGGAGATATTACTGTTTGTGCATTTACAATATTCATTGATTTTTGCCATTGAAAAACGTCCAGAAATGTTTGAAGCTACTGACTGAATGAAAGGAGCTGGCATCTCACTCTCTTTGAATCTTCTTTATCATGCTAGGATTAACAGGAAAAAGCTAAAAATTTCAGAATTGCACCGTGCAATGTGGAGATATTACTGTTTGTGCATTTACAATATTCATTGATTTTTGCCATTGAAAAACGTCCAGAAATGTTTGAAGCTACTGACTGAATGAAAGGAGCTGGCATCTCACTCTCTTTGAATCTTCTTTATCATGCTAGGATTAACAGGAAAAAGCTAAAAATTTCAGAATTGCACCGTGCAATGTGGAGATATTACTGTTTGTGCATTTACAATATTCATTGATTTTTGCCATTGAAAAACATGTTTTTCATATACCAGAAATGTTTGAAGCTACTGACTGAATGAAAGGAGCTGGCATCTCACTCTCTTTGAATCTTCTTTATCATGCTAGGATTAACAGGAAAAAGCTAAAAATTTCAGAATTGCACCGTGCAATGTGGAGATATTACTGTTTGTGCATTTACAATATTCATTGATTTTTGCCATTGAAAAACGTCCAGAAATGTTTGAAGCTACTGACTGAATGAAAGGAGCTGGCATCTCACTCTCTTTGAATCTTCTTTATCATGCTAGGATTAACAGGAAAAAGCTAAAAATTTCAGAATTGCACCGTGCAATGTGGAGATATTACTGTTTGTGCATTTACAATATTCATTGATTTTTGCCATTGAAAAACATGTTTTTCATATACCAGAAATGTTTGAAGCTACTGACTGAATGAAAGGAGCTGGCATCTCACTCTCTTTGAATCTTCTTTATCATGCTAGGATTAACAGGAAAAAGCAAAAAATTTCAGAATTGCACCGTGCAATGTGGAGATATTACTGTTTGTGCATTTACAATATTCATTGATTTTTGCCATTGAAAAACGTCCAGAAATGTTTGAAGCTACTGACTGAATGAAAGGAGCTGGCATCTCACTCTCTTTGAATCTTCTTTATCATGCTAGGATTAACAGGAAAAAGCTAAAAATTTCAGAATTGCACCGTGCAATGTGGAGATATTACTGTTTGTGCATTTACAATATTCATTGATTTTTGCCATTGAAAAACGTCCAGAAATGTTTGAAGCTACTGACTGAATGAAAGGAGCTGGCATCTCACTCTCTTTGAATCTTCTTTATCATGCTAGGATTAACAGGAAAAAGCTAAAAATTTCAGAATTGCACCGTGCAATGTGGAGATATTACTGTTTGTGCATTTACAATATTCATTGATTTTTGCCATTGAAAAACGTCCAGAAATGTTTGAAGCTACTGACTGAATGAAAGGAGCTGGCATCTCACTCTCTTTGAATCTTCTTTATCATGCTAGGATTAACAGGAAAAAGCTAAAAATTTCAGAATTGCACCGTGCAATGTGGAGATATTACTGTTTGTGCATTTACAATATTCATTGATTTTTGCCATTGAAAAACGTCCAGAAATGTTTGAAGCTACTGACTGAATGAAAGGAGCTGGCATCTCACTCTCTTTGAATCTTCTTTATCATGCTAGGATTAACAGGAAAAAGCTAAAAATTTCAGAATTGCACCGTGCAATGTGGAGATATTACTGTTTGTGCATTTACAATATTCATTGATTTTTGCCATTGAAAAACGTCCAGAAATGTTTGAAGCTACTGACTGAATGAAAGGAGCTGGCATCTCACTCTCTTTGAATCTTCTTTATCATGCTAGGATTAACAGGAAAAAGCTAAAAATTTCAGAATTGCACCGTGCAATGTGGAGATATTACTGTTTGTGCATTTACAATATTCATTGATTTTTGCCATTGAAAAACATGTTTTTCATATACCAGAAATGTTTGAAGCTACTGACTGAATGAAAGGAGCTGGCATCTCACTCTCTTTGAATCTTCTTTTGAAAAACGTCCAGAAATGTTTGAAGCTACTGACTGAATGAAAGGAGCTGGCATCTCACTCTCTTTGAATCTTCTTTATCATGCTAGGATTAGCAGGAAAAAGCAAAAAATTTCAGAATTGCACCGTGCAATGTGGAGATATTACTGTTTGAGCATTTACAATATTCATTGATTTTTGCCATTGAAAAACGTCCAGAAATGTTTGAAGCTACTGACTGAATGAAAGGAGCTGGCATCTCACTCTCTTTGAATCTTCTTTATCATGCTAGGATTAACAGGAAAAAGCTAAAAATTTCAGAATTGCACCGTGCAATGTGGAGATATTACTGTTTGTGCATTTACAATATTCATTGATTTTTGCCATTGAAAAACATGTTTTTCATATACCAGAAATGTTTGAAGCTACTGACTGAATGAAAGGAGCTGGCATCTCACTCTCTTTGAATCTTCTTTATCATGCTAGGATTAACAGGAAAAAGCTAAAAATTTCAGAATTGCACCGTGCAATGTGGAGATATTACTGTTTGTGCATTTACAATATTCATTGATTTTTGCCATTGAAAAACATGTTTTTCATATACCAGAAATGTTTGAAGCTACTGACTGAATGAAAGGAGCTGGCATCTCACTCTCTTTGAATCTTCTTTATCATGCTAGGATTAACAGGAAAAAGCTAAAAATTTCAGAATTGCACCGTGCAATGTGGAGATATTACTGTTTGTGCATTTACAATATTCATTGATTTTTGCCATTGAACAACGTCCAGAAATGTTTGAAGCTACTGACTGAATGAAAGGAGCTGGCATCTCACTCTCTTTGAATCTTCTTTATCATGCTAGGATTAACAGGAAAAAGCTAAAAATTTCAGAATTGCACCGTGCAATGTGGAGATATTACTGTTTGTGCATTTACAATATTCATTGATTTTTGCCATTGAAAAACATGTTTTTCATATACCAGAAATGTTTGAAGCTACTGACTGAATGAAAGGAGCTGGCATCTCACTCTCTTTGAATCTTCTTTATCATGCTAGGATTAACAGGAAAAAGCTAAAAATTTCAGAATTGCACCGTGCAATGTGGAGATATTACTGTTTGTGCATTTACAATATTCATTGATTTTTGCCATTGAAAAACATGTTTTTCATATACCAGAAATGTTTGAAGCTACTGACTGAATGAAAGGAGCTGGCATCTCACTCTCTTTGAATCTTCTTTATCATGCTAGGATTAACAGGAAAAAGCTAAAAATTTCAGAATTGCACCGTGCAATGTGGAGATATTACTGTTTGTGCATTTACAATATTCATTGATTTTTGCCATTGAAAAACGTCCAGAAATGTTTGAAGCTACTGACTGAATGAAAGGAGCTGGCATCTCACTCTCTTTGAATCTTCTTTATCATGCTAGGATTAACAGGAAAAAGCTAAAAATTTCAGAATTGCACCGTGCAATGTGGAGATATTACTGTTTGTGCATTTACAATATTCATTGATTTTTGCCATTGAAAAACGTCCAGAAATGTTTGAAGCTACTGACTGAATGAAAGGAGCTGGCATCTCACTCTCTTTGAATCTTCTTTATCATGCTAGGATTAACAGGAAAAAGCTAAAAATTTCAGAATTGCACCGTGCAATGTGGAGATATTACTGTTTGTGCATTTACAATATTCATTGATTTTTGCCATTGAAAAACGTCCAGAAATGTTTGAAGCTACTGACTGAATGAAAGGAGCTGGCATCTCACTCTCTTTGAATCTTCTTTATCATGCTAGGATTAACAGGAAAAAGCTAAAAATTTCAGAATTGCACCGTGCAATGTGGAGATATTACTGTTTGTGCATTTACAATATTCATTGATTTTTGCCATTGAAAAACATGTTTTTCATATACCAGAAATGTTTGAAGCTACTGACTGAATGAAAGGAGCTGGCATCTCACTCTCTTTGAATCTTCTTTATCATGCTAGGATTAGCAGGAAAAAGCAAAAAATTTCAGAATTGCACCGTGCAATGTGGAGATATTACTGTTTGTGCATTTACAATATTCATTGATTTTTGCCATTGAAAAACGTCCAGAAATGTTTGAAGCTACTGACTGAATGAAAGGAGCTGGCATCTCACTCTCTTTGAATCTTCTTTATCATGCTAGGATTAACAGGAAAAAGCTAAAAATTTCAGAATTGCACCGTGCAATGTGGAGATATTACTGTTTGTGCATTTACAATATTCATTGATTTTTGCCATTGAAAAACGTCCAGAAATGTTTGAAGCTACTGACTGAATGAAAGGAGCTGGCATCTCACTCTCTTTGAATCTTCTTTATCATGCTAGGATTAACAGGAAAAAGCTAAAAATTTCAGAATTGCACCGTGCAATGTGGAGATATTACTGTTTGTGCATTTACAATATTCATTGATTTTTGCCATTGAAAAACATGTTTTTCATATACCAGAAATGTTTGAAGCTACTGACTGAATGAAAGGAGCTGGCATCTCACTCTCTTTGAATCTTCTTTATCATGCTAGGATTAACAGGAAAAAGCTAAAAATTTCAGAATTGCACCGTGCAATGTGGAGATATTACTGTTTGTGCATTTACAATATTCATTGATTTTTGCCATTGAAAAACATGTTTTTCATATACCAGAAATGTTTGAAGCTACTGACTGAATGAAAGGAGCTGGCATCTCACTCTCTTTGAATCTTCTTTATCATGCTAGGATTAACAGGAAAAAGCTAAAAATTTCAGAATTGCACCGTGCAATGTGGAGATATTACTGTTTGTGCATTTACAATATTCATTGATTTTTGCCATTGAAAAACGTCCAGAAATGTTTGAAGCTACTGACTGAATGAAAGGAGCTGGCATCTCACTCTCTTTGAATCTTCTTTATCATGCTAGGATTAACAGGAAAAAGCTAAAAATTTCAGAATTGCACCGTGCAATGTGGAGATATTACTGTTTGTGCATTTACAATATTCATTGATTTTTGCCATTGAAAAACGTCCAGAAATGTTTGAAGCTACTGACTGAATGAAAGGAGCTGGCATCTCACTCTCTTTGAATCTTCTTTATCATGCTAGGATTAACAGGAAAAAGCTAAAAATTTCAGAATTGCACCGTGCAATGTGGAGATATTACTGTTTGTGCATTTACAATATTCATTGATTTTTGCCATTGAAAAACGTTTTTCATATACCAGAAATGTTTGAAGCTACTGACTGAATGAAAGGAGCTGGCATCTCACTCTCTTTGAATCTTCTTTATCATGCTAGGATTAACAGGAAAAAGCTAAAAATTTCAGAATTGCACCGTGCAATGTGGAGATATTACTGTTTGTGCATTTACAATATTCATTGATTTTTGCCATTGAAAAACGTCCAGAAATGTTTGAAGCTACTGACTGAATGAAAGGAGCTGGCATCTCACTCTCTTTGAATCTTCTTTATCATGCTAGGATTAACAGGAAAAAGCTAAAAATTTCAGAATTGCACCGTGCAATGTGGAGATATTACTGTTTGTGCATTTACAATATTCATTGATTTTTGCCATTGAAAAACATGTTTTTCATATACCAGAAATGTTTGAAGCTACTGACTGAATGAAAGGAGCTGGCATCTCACTCTCTTTGAATCTTCTTTATCATGCTAGGATTAACAGGAAAAAGCAAAAAATTTCAGAATTGCACCGTGCAATGTGGAGATATTACTGTTTGTGCATTTACAATATTCATTGATTTTTGCCATTGAAAAACATGTTTTTCATATACCAGAAATGTTTGAAGCTACTGACTGAATGAAAGGAGCTGGCATCTCACTCTCTTTGAATCTTCTTTATCATGCTAGGATTAACAGGAAAAAGCTAAAAATTTCAGAATTGCACCGTGCAATGTGGAGATATTACTGTTTGTGCATTTACAATATTCATTGATTTTTGCCATTGAAAAACGTCCAGAAATGTTTGAAGCTACTGACTGAATGAAAGGAGCTGGCATCTCACTCTCTTTGAATCTTCTTTATCATGCTAGGATTAACAGGAAAAAGCTAAAAATTTCAGAATTGCACCGTGCAATGTGGAGATATTACTGTTTGTGCATTTACAATATTCATTGATTTTTGCCATTGAAAAACATGTTTTTCATATACCAGAAATGTTTGAAGCTACTGACTGAATGAAAGGAGCTGGCATCTCACTCTCTTTGAATCTTCTTTATCATGCTAGGATTAACAGGAAAAAGCTAAAAATTTCAGAATTGCACCGTGCAATGTGGAGATATTACTGTTTGTGCATTTACAATATTCATTGATTTTTGCCATTGAAAAACGTCCAGAAATGTTTGAAGCTACTGACTGAATGAAAGGAGCTGGCATCTCACTCTCTTTGAATCTTCTTTATCATGCTAGGATTAACAGGAAAAAGCTAAAAATTTCAGAATTGCACCGTGCAATGTGGAGATATTACTGTTTGTGCATTTACAATATTCATTGATTTTTGCCATTGAAAAACATGTTTTTCATATACCAGAAATGTTTGAAGCTACTGACTGAATGAAAGGAGCTGGCATCTCACTCTCTTTGAATCTTCTTTATCATGCTAGGATTAGCAGGAAAAAGCAAAAAATTTCAGAATTGCACCGTGCAATGTGGAGATATTACTGTTTGTGCATTTACAATATTCATTGATTTTTGCCATTGAAAAACGTCCAGAAATGTTTGAAGCTACTGACTGAATGAAAGGAGCTGGCATCTCACTCTCTTTGAATCTTCTTTATCATGCTAGGATTAACAGGAAAAAGCTAAAAATTTCAGAATTGCACCGTGCAATGTGGAGATATTACTGTTTGTGCATTTACAATATTCATTGATTTTTGCCATTGAAAAACGTCCAGAAATGTTTGAAGCTACTGACTGAATGAAAGGAGCTGGCATCTCACTCTCTTTGAATCTTCTTTATCATGCTAGGATTAACAGGAAAAAGCTAAAAATTTCAGAATTGCACCGTGCAATGTGGAGATATTAGTTTGTGCATTTACAATATTCATTGATTTTTGCCATTGAAAAACATGTTTTTCATATACCAGAAATGTTTGAAGCTACTGACTGAATGAAAGGAGCTGGCATCTCACTCTCTTTGAATCTTCTTTATCATGCTAGGATTAACAGGAAAAAGCTAAAAATTTCAGAATTGCACCGTGCAATGTGGAGATATTACTGTTTGTGCATTTACAATATTCATTGATTTTTGCCATTGAAAAACGTCCAGAAATGTTTGAAGCTACTGACTGAATGAAAGGAGCTGGCATCTCACTCTCTTTGAATCTTCTTTATCATGCTAGGATTAACAGGAAAAAGCTAAAAATTTCAGAATTGCACCGTGCAATGTGGAGATATTACTGTTTGTGCATTTACAATATTCATTGATTTTTGCCATTGAAAAACGTCCAGAAATGTTTGAAGCTACTGACTGAATGAAAGGAGCTGGCATCTCACTCTCTTTGAATCTTCTTTATCATGCTAGGATTAACAGGAAAAAGCTAAAAATTTCAGAATTGCACCGTGCAATGTGGAGATATTACTGTTTGTGCATTTACAATATTCATTGATTTTTGCCATTGAAAAACATGTTTTTCATATACCAGAAATGTTTGAAGCTACTGACTGAATGAAAGGAGCTGGCATCTCACTCTCTTTGAATCTTCTTTATCATGCTAGGATTAACAGGAAAAAGCTAAAAATTTCAGAATTGCACCGTGCAATGTGGAGATATTACTGTTTGTGCATTTACAATATTCATTGATTTTTGCCATTGAAAAACGTCCAGAAATGTTTGAAGCTACTGACTGAATGAAAGGAGCTGGCATCTCACTCTCTTTGAATCTTCTTTATCATGCTAGGATTAGCAGGAAAAAGCAAAAAATTTCAGAATTGCACCGTGCAATGTGGAGATATTACTGTTTGTGCATTTACAATATTCATTGATTTTTGCCATTGAAAAACGTCCAGAAATGTTTGAAGCTACTGACTGAATGAAAGGAGCTGGCATCTCACTCTCTTTGAATCTTCTTTATCATGCTAGGATTAACAGGAAAAAGCTAAAAATTTCAGAATTGCACCGTGCAATGTGGAGATATTACTGTTTGTGCATTTACAATATTCATTGATTTTTGCCATTGAAAAACATGTTTTTCATATACCAGAAATGTTTGAAGCTACTGACTGAATGAAAGGAGCTGGCATCTCACTCTCTTTGAATCTTCTTTATCATGCTAGGATTAACAGGAAAAAGCAAAAAATTTCAGAATTGCACCGTGCAATGTGGAGATATTACTGTTTGTGCATTTACAATATTCATTGATTTTTGCCATTGAAAAACATGTTTTTCATATACCAGAAATGTTTGAAGCTACTGACTGAATGAAAGGAGCTGGCATCTCACTCTCTTTGAATCTTCTTTATCATGCTAGGATTAACAGGAAAAAGCTAAAAATTTCAGAATTGCACCGTGCAATGTGGAGATATTACTGTTTGTGCATTTACAATATTCATTGATTTTTGCCATTGAAAAACGTCCAGAAATGTTTGAAGCTACTGACTGAATGAAAGGAGCTGGCATCTCACTCTCTTTGAATCTTCTTTATCATGCTAGGATTAACAGGAAAAAGCTAAAAATTTCAGAATTGCACCGTGCAATGTGGAGATATTACTGTTTGTGCATTTACAATATTCATTGATTTTTGCCATTGAAAAACATGTTTTTCATATACCAGAAATGTTTGAAGCTACTGACTGAATGAAAGGAGCTGGCATCTCACTCTCTTTGAATCTTCTTTATCATGCTAGGATTAACAGGAAAAAGCTAAAAATTTCAGAATTGCACCGTGCAATGTGGAGATATTACTGTTTGTGCATTTACAATATTCATTGATTTTTGCCATTGAAAAACGTCCAGAAATGTTTGAAGCTACTGACTGAATGAAAGGAGCTGGCATCTCACTCTCTTTGAATCTTCTTGATCATGCTAGGATTAACAGGAAAAAGCTAAAAATTTCAGAATTGCACCGTGCAATGTGGAGATATTACTGTTTGTGCATTTACAATATTCATTGATTTTTGCCATTGAAAAACATGTTTTTCATATACCAGAAATGTTTGAAGCTACTGACTGAATGAAAGGAGCTGGCATCTCACTCTCTTTGAATCTTCTTTATCATGCTAGGATTAGCAGGAAAAAGCAAAAAATTTCAGAATTGCACCGTGCAATGTGGAGATATTACTGTTTGTGCATTTACAATATTCATTGATTTTTGCCATTGAAAAACGTCCAGAAATGTTTGAAGCTACTGACTGAATGAAAGGAGCTGGCATCTCACTCTCTTTGAATCTTCTTTATCATGCTAGGATTAACAGGAAAAAGCTAAAAATTTCAGAATTGCACCGTGCAATGTGGAGATATTACTGTTTGTGCATTTACAATATTCATTGATTTTTGCCATTGAAAAACATGTTTTTCATATACCAGAAATGTTTGAAGCTACTGACTGAATGAAAGGAGCTGGCATCTCACTCTCTTTGAATCTTCTTTATCATGCTAGGATTAACAGGAAAAAGCTAAAAATTTCAGAATTGCACCGTGCAATGTGGAGATATTACTGTTTGTGCATTTACAATATTCATTGATTTTTGCCATTGAAAAACGTCCAGAAATGTTTGAAGCTACTGACTGAATGAAAGGAGCTGGCATCTCACTCTCTTTGAATCTTCTTTATCATGCTAGGATTAACAGGAAAAAGCTAAAAATTTCAGAATTGCACCGTGCAATGTGGAGATATTACTGTTTGTGCATTTACAATATTCATTGATTTTTGCCATTGAAAAACGTCCAGAAATGTTTGAAGCTACTGACTGAATGAAAGGAGCTGGCAT
Source organism: Phyllobates terribilis (assembly GCF_046119375.1). NCBI lineage: Eukaryota > Metazoa > Chordata > Amphibia > Anura > Dendrobatidae > Phyllobates > Phyllobates terribilis. The sequence goes on along the minus strand of NW_027370531.1, from coordinate 18,364 downwards.
CTCACTCTCTTTGAATCTTCTTTATCATGCTAGGATTAACAGGAAAAAGCTAAAAATTTCAGAATTGCACCGTGCAATGTGGAGATATTACTGTTTGTGCATTTACAATATTCATTGATTTTTGCCATTGAAAAACGTCCAGAAATGTTTGAAGCTACTGACTGAATGAAAGGAGCTGGCATCTCACTCTCTTTGAATCTTCTTTATCATGCTAGGATTAACAGGAAAAAGCTAAAAATTTCAGAATTGCACCGTGCAATGTGGAGATATTACTGTTTGTGCATTTACAATATTCATTGATTTTTGCCATTGAAAAACGTCCAGAAATGTTTGAAGCTACTGACTGAATGAAAGGAGCTGGCATCTCACTCTCTTTGAATCTTCTTTATCATGCTAGGATTAACAGGAAAAAGCTAAAAATTTCAGAATTGCACCGTGCAATGTGGAGATATTACTGTTTGTGCATTTACAATATTCATTGATTTTTGCCATTGAAAAACGTCCAGAAATGTTTGAAGCTACTGACTGAATGAAAGGAGCTGGCATCTCACTCTCTTTGAATCTTCTTTATCATGCTAGGATTAACAGGAAAAAGCTAAAAATTTCAGAATTGCACCGTGCAATGTGGAGATATTACTGTTTGTGCATTTACAATATTCATTGATTTTTGCCATTGAAAAACATGTTTTTCATATACCAGAAATGTTTGAAGCTACTGACTGAATGAAAGGAGCTGGCATCTCACTCTCTTTGAATCTTCTTTTGAAAAACGTCCAGAAATGTTTGAAGCTACTGACTGAATGAAAGGAGCTGGCATCTCACTCTCTTTGAATCTTCTTTATCATGCTAGGATTAGCAGGAAAAAGCAAAAAATTTCAGAATTGCACCGTGCAATGTGGAGATATTACTGTTTGTGCATTTACAATATTCATTGATTTTTGCCATTGAAAAACGTCCAGAAATGTTTGAAGCTACTGACTGAATGAAAGGAGCTGGCATCTCACTCTCTTTGAATCTTCTTTATCATGCTAGGATTAACAGGAAAAAGCTAAAAATTTCAGAATTGCACCGTGCAATGTGGAGATATTACTGTTTGTGCATTTACAATATTCATTGATTTTTGCCATTGAAAAACATGTTTTTCATATACCAGAAATGTTTGAAGCTACTGACTGAATGAAAGGAGCTGGCATCTCACTCTCTTTGAATCTTCTTTATCATGCTAGGATTAACAGGAAAAAGCTAAAAATTTCAGAATTGCACCGTGCAATGTGGAGATATTACTGTTTGTGCATTTACAATATTCATTGATTTTTGCCATTGAAAAACATGTTTTTCATATACCAGAAATGTTTGAAGCTACTGACTGAATGAAAGGAGCTGGCATCTCACTCTCTTTGAATCTTCTTTATCATGCTAGGATTAACAGGAAAAAGCTAAAAATTTCAGAATTGCACCGTGCAATGTGGAGATATTACTGTTTGTGCATTTACAATATTCATTGATTTTTGCCATTGAAAAACGTCCAGAAATGTTTGAAGCTACTGACTGAATGAAAGGAGCTGGCATCTCACTCTCTTTGAATCTTCTTTATCATGCTAGGATTAACAGGAAAAAGCTAAAAATTTCAGAATTGCACCGTGCAATGTGGAGATATTACTGTTTGTGCATTTACAATATTCATTGATTTTTGCCATTGAAAAACATGTTTTTCATATACCAGAAATGTTTGAAGCTACTGACTGAATGAAAGGAGCTGGCATCTCACTCTCTTTGAATCTTCTTTATCATGCTAGGATTAACAGGAAAAAGCTAAAAATTTCAGAATTGCACCGTGCAATGTGGAGATATTACTGTTTGTGCATTTACAATATTCATTGATTTTTGCCATTGAAAAACATGTTTTTCATATACCAGAAATGTTTGAAGCTACTGACTGAATGAAAGGAGCTGGCATCTCACTCTCTTTGAATCTTCTTTATCATGCTAGGATTAACAGGAAAAAGCTAAAAATTTCAGAATTGCACCGTGCAATGTGGAGATATTACTGTTTGTGCATTTACAATATTCATTGATTTTTGCCATTGAAAAACGTCCAGAAATGTTTGAAGCTACTGACTGAATGAAAGGAGCTGGCATCTCACTCTCTTTGAATCTTCTTTATCATGCTAGGATTAACAGGAAAAAGCTAAAAATTTCAGAATTGCACCGTGCAATGTGGAGATATTACTGTTTGTGCATTTACAATATTCATTGATTTTTGCCATTGAAAAACATGTTTTTCATATACCAGAAATGTTTGAAGCTACTGACTGAATGAAAGGAGCTGGCATCTCACTCTCTTTGAATCTTCTTTATCATGCTAGGATTAACAGGAAAAAGCTAAAAATTTCAGAATTGCACCGTGCAATGTGGAGATATTACTGTTTGTGCATTTACAATATTCATTGATTTTTGCCATTGAAAAACGTCCAGAAATGTTTGAAGCTACTGACTGAATGAAAGGAGCTGGCATCTCACTCTCTTTGAATCTTCTTTATCATGCTAGGATTAACAGGAAAAAGCTAAAAATTTCAGAATTGCACCGTGCAATGTGGAGATATTACTGTTTGTGCATTTACAATATTCATTGATTTTTGCCATTGAAAAACATGTTTTTCATATACCAGAAATGTTTGAAGCTACTGACTGAATGAAAGGAGCTGGCATCTCACTCTCTTTGAATCTTCTTTATCATGCTAGGATTAACAGGAAAAAGCAAAAAATTTCAGAATTGCACCGTGCAATGTGGAGATATTACTGTTTGTGCATTTACAATATTCATTGATTTTTGCCATTGAAAAACGTCCAGAAATGTTTGAAGCTACTGACTGAATGAAAGGAGCTGGCATCTCACTCTCTTTGAATCTTCTTTATCATGCTAGGATTAACAGGAAAAAGCTAAAAATTTCAGAATTGCACCGTGCAATGTGGAGATATTACTGTTTGTGCATTTACAATATTCATTGATTTTTGCCATTGAAAAACGTCCAGAAATGTTTGAAGCTACTGACTGAATGAAAGGAGCTGGCATCTCACTCTCTTTGAATCTTCTTTATCATGCTAGGATTAACAGGAAAAAGCTAAAAATTTCAGAATTGCACCGTGCAATGTGGAGATATTACTGTTTGTGCATTTACAATATTCATTGATTTTTGCCATTGAAAAACGTCCAGAAATGTTTGAAGCTACTGACTGAATGAAAGGAGCTGGCATCTCACTCTCTTTGAATCTTCTTTATCATGCTAGGATTAACAGGAAAAAGCTAAAAATTTCAGAATTGCACCGTGCAATGTGGAGATATTACTGTTTGTGCATTTACAATATTCATTGATTTTTGCCATTGAAAAACGTCCAGAAATGTTTGAAGCTACTGACTGAATGAAAGGAGCTGGCATCTCACTCTCTTTGAATCTTCTTTATCATGCTAGGATTAACAGGAAAAAGCTAAAAATTTCAGAATTGCACCGTGCAATGTGGAGATATTACTGTTTGTGCATTTACAATATTCATTGATTTTTGCCATTGAAAAACGTCCAGAAATGTTTGAAGCTACTGACTGAATGAAAGGAGCTGGCATCTCACTCTCTTTGAATCTTCTTTATCATGCTAGGATTAACAGGAAAAAGCTAAAAATTTCAGAATTGCACCGTGCAATGTGGAGATATTACTGTTTGTGCATTTACAATATTCATTGATTTTTGCCATTGAAAAACATGTTTTTCATATACCAGAAATGTTTGAAGCTACTGACTGAATGAAAGGAGCTGGCATCTCACTCTCTTTGAATCTTCTTTTGAAAAACGTCCAGAAATGTTTGAAGCTACTGACTGAATGAAAGGAGCTGGCATCTCACTCTCTTTGAATCTTCTTTATCATGCTAGGATTAGCAGGAAAAAGCAAAAAATTTCAGAATTGCACCGTGCAATGTGGAGATATTACTGTTTGTGCATTTACAATATTCATTGATTTTTGCCATTGAAAAACGTCCAGAAATGTTTGAAGCTACTGACTGAATGAAAGGAGCTGGCATCTCACTCTCTTTGAATCTTCTTTATCATGCTAGGATTAACAGGAAAAAGCTAAAAATTTCAGAATTGCACCGTGCAATGTGGAGATATTACTGTTTGTGCATTTACAATATTCATTGATTTTTGCCATTGAAAAACATGTTTTTCATATACCAGAAATGTTTGAAGCTACTGACTGAATGAAAGGAGCTGGCATCTCACTCTCTTTGAATCTTCTTTATCATGCTAGGATTAACAGGAAAAAGCTAAAAATTTCAGAATTGCACCGTGCAATGTGGAGATATTACTGTTTGTGCATTTACAATATTCATTGATTTTTGCCATTGAAAAACATGTTTTTCATATACCAGAAATGTTTGAAGCTACTGACTGAATGAAAGGAGCTGGCATCTCACTCTCTTTGAATCTTCTTTATCATGCTAGGATTAACAGGAAAAAGCTAAAAATTTCAGAATTGCACCGTGCAATGTGGAGATATTACTGTTTGTGCATTTACAATATTCATTGATTTTTGCCATTGAAAAACGTCCAGAAATGTTTGAAGCTACTGACTGAATGAAAGGAGCTGGCATCTCACTCTCTTTGAATCTTCTTTATCATGCTAGGATTAACAGGAAAAAGCTAAAAATTTCAGAATTGCACCGTGCAATGTGGAGATATTACTGTTTGTGCATTTACAATATTCATTGATTTTTGCCATTGAAAAACATGTTTTTCATATACCAGAAATGTTTGAAGCTACTGACTGAATGAAAGGAGCTGGCATCTCACTCTCTTTGAATCTTCTTTATCATGCTAGGATTAACAGGAAAAAGCTAAAAATTTCAGAATTGCACCGTGCAATGTGGAGATATTACTGTTTGTGCATTTACAATATTCATTGATTTTTGCCATTGAAAAACATGTTTTTCATATACCAGAAATGTTTGAAGCTACTGACTGAATGAAAGGAGCTGGCATCTCACTCTCTTTGAATCTTCTTTATCATGCTAGGATTAACAGGAAAAAGCTAAAAATTTCAGAATTGCACCGTGCAATGTGGAGATATTACTGTTTGTGCATTTACAATATTCATTGATTTTTGCCATTGAAAAACGTCCAGAAATGTTTGAAGCTACTGACTGAATGAAAGGAGCTGGCATCTCACTCTCTTTGAATCTTCTTTATCATGCTAGGATTAACAGGAAAAAGCTAAAAATTTCAGAATTGCACCGTGCAATGTGGAGATATTACTGTTTGTGCATTTACAATATTCATTGATTTTTGCCATTGAAAAACGTCCAGAAATGTTTGAAGCTACTGACTGAATGAAAGGAGCTGGCATCTCACTCTCTTTGAATCTTCTTTATCATGCTAGGATTAACAGGAAAAAGCTAAAAATTTCAGAATTGCACCGTGCAATGTGGAGATATTACTGTTTGTGCATTTACAATATTCATTGATTTTTGCCATTGAAAAACGTCCAGAAATGTTTGAAGCTACTGACTGAATGAAAGGAGCTGGCATCTCACTCTCTTTGAATCTTCTTTATCATGCTAGGATTAACAGGAAAAAGCTAAAAATTTCAGAATTGCACCGTGCAATGTGGAGATATTACTGTTTGTGCATTTACAATATTCATTGATTTTTGCCATTGAAAAACATGTTTTTCATATACCAGAAATGTTTGAAGCTACTGACTGAATGAAAGGAGCTGGCATCTCACTCTCTTTGAATCTTCTTTATCATGCTAGGATTAGCAGGAAAAAGCAAAAAATTTCAGAATTGCACCGTGCAATGTGGAGATATTACTGTTTGTGCATTTACAATATTCATTGATTTTTGCCATTGAAAAACGTCCAGAAATGTTTGAAGCTACTGACTGAATGAAAGGAGCTGGCATCTCACTCTCTTTGAATCTTCTTTATCATGCTAGGATTAACAGGAAAAAGCTAAAAATTTCAGAATTGCACCGTGCAATGTGGAGATATTACTGTTTGTGCATTTACAATATTCATTGATTTTTGCCATTGAAAAACGTCCAGAAATGTTTGAAGCTACTGACTGAATGAAAGGAGCTGGCATCTCACTCTCTTTGAATCTTCTTTATCATGCTAGGATTAACAGGAAAAAGCTAAAAATTTCAGAATTGCACCGTGCAATGTGGAGATATTACTGTTTGTGCATTTACAATATTCATTGATTTTTGCCATTGAAAAACATGTTTTTCATATACCAGAAATGTTTGAAGCTACTGACTGAATGAAAGGAGCTGGCATCTCACTCTCTTTGAATCTTCTTTATCATGCTAGGATTAACAGGAAAAAGCTAAAAATTTCAGAATTGCACCGTGCAATGTGGAGATATTACTGTTTGTGCATTTACAATATTCATTGATTTTTGCCATTGAAAAACATGTTTTTCATATACCAGAAATGTTTGAAGCTACTGACTGAATGAAAGGAGCTGGCATCTCACTCTCTTTGAATCTTCTTTATCATGCTAGGATTAACAGGAAAAAGCTAAAAATTTCAGAATTGCACCGTGCAATGTGGAGATATTACTGTTTGTGCATTTACAATATTCATTGATTTTTGCCATTGAAAAACGTCCAGAAATGTTTGAAGCTACTGACTGAATGAAAGGAGCTGGCATCTCACTCTCTTTGAATCTTCTTTATCATGCTAGGATTAACAGGAAAAAGCTAAAAATTTCAGAATTGCACCGTGCAATGTGGAGATATTACTGTTTGTGCATTTACAATATTCATTGATTTTTGCCATTGAAAAACGTCCAGAAATGTTTGAAGCTACTGACTGAATGAAAGGAGCTGGCATCTCACTCTCTTTGAATCTTCTTTATCATGCTAGGATTAACAGGAAAAAGCTAAAAATTTCAGAATTGCACCGTGCAATGTGGAGATATTACTGTTTGTGCATTTACAATATTCATTGATTTTTGCCATTGAAAAACATGTTTTTCATATACCAGAAATGTTTGAAGCTACTGACTGAATGAAAGGAGCTGGCATCTCACTCTCTTTGAATCTTCTTTATCATGCTAGGATTAACAGGAAAAAGCTAAAAATTTCAGAATTGCACCGTGCAATGTGGAGATATTACTGTTTGTGCATTTACAATATTCATTGATTTTTGCCATTGAAAAACGTCCAGAAATGTTTGAAGCTACTGACTGAATGAAAGGAGCTGGCATCTCACTCTCTTTGAATCTTCTTTATCATGCTAGGATTAACAGGAAAAAGCTAAAAATTTCAGAATTGCACCGTGCAATGTGGAGATATTACTGTTTGTGCATTTACAATATTCATTGATTTTTGCCATTGAAAAACATGTTTTTCATATACCAGAAATGTTTGAAGCTACTGACTGAATGAAAGGAGCTGGCATCTCACTCTCTTTGAATCTTCTTTATCATGCTAGGATTAACAGGAAAAAGCAAAAAATTTCAGAATTGCACCGTGCAATGTGGAGATATTACTGTTTGTGCATTTACAATATTCATTGATTTTTGCCATTGAAAAACATGTTTTTCATATACCAGAAATGTTTGAAGCTACTGACTGAATGAAAGGAGCTGGCATCTCACTCTCTTTGAATCTTCTTTATCATGCTAGGATTAACAGGAAAAAGCTAAAAATTTCAGAATTGCACCGTGCAATGTGGAGATATTACTGTTTGTGCATTTACAATATTCATTGATTTTTGCCATTGAAAAACGTCCAGAAATGTTTGAAGCTACTGACTGAATGAAAGGAGCTGGCATCTCACTCTCTTTGAATCTTCTTTATCATGCTAGGATTAACAGGAAAAAGCAAAAAATTTCAGAATTGCACCGTGCAATGTGGAGATATTACTGTTTGTGCATTTACAATATTCATTGATTTTTGCCATTGAAAAACGTCCAGAAATGTTTGAAGCTACTGACTGAATGAAAGGAGCTGGCATCTCACTCTCTTTGAATCTTCTTTATCATGCTAGGATTAACAGGAAAAAGCTAAAAATTTCAGAATTGCACCGTGCAATGTGGAGATATTACTGTTTGTGCATTTACAATATTCATTGATTTTTGCCATTGAAAAACGTCCAGAAATGTTTGAAGCTACTGACTGAATGAAAGGAGCTGGCATCTCACTCTCTTTGAATCTTCTTTATCATGCTAGGATTAACAGGAAAAAGCTAAAAATTTCAGAATTGCACCGTGCAATGTGGAGATATTACTGTTTGTGCATTTACAATATTCATTGATTTTTGCCATTGAAAAACGTCCAGAAATGTTTGAAGCTACTGACTGAATGAAAGGAGCTGGCATCTCACTCTCTTTGAATCTTCTTTATCATGCTAGGATTAACAGGAAAAAGCTAAAAATTTCAGAATTGCACCGTGCAATGTGGAGATATTACTGTTTGTGCATTTACAATATTCATTGATTTTTGCCATTGAAAAACGTCCAGAAATGTTTGAAGCTACTGACTGAATGAAAGGAGCTGGCATCTCACTCTCTTTGAATCTTCTTTATCATGCTAGGATTAACAGGAAAAAGCTAAAAATTTCAGAATTGCACCGTGCAATGTGGAGATATTACTGTTTGTGCATTTACAATATTCATTGATTTTTGCCATTGAAAAACGTCCAGAAATGTTTGAAGCTACTGACTGAATGAAAGGAGCTGGCATCTCACTCTCTTTGAATCTTCTTTATCATGCTAGGATTAACAGGAAAAAGCTAAAAATTTCAGAATTGCACCGTGCAATGTGGAGATATTACTGTTTGTGCATTTACAATATTCATTGATTTTTGCCATTGAAAAACATGTTTTTCATATACCAGAAATGTTTGAAGCTACTGACTGAATGAAAGGAGCTGGCATCTCACTCTCTTTGAATCTTCTTTTGAAAAACGTCCAGAAATGTTTGAAGCTACTGACTGAATGAAAGGAGCTGGCATCTCACTCTCTTTGAATCTTCTTTATCATGCTAGGATTAGCAGGAAAAAGCAAAAAATTTCAGAATTGCACCGTGCAATGTGGAGATATTACTGTTTGTGCATTTACAATATTCATTGATTTTTGCCATTGAAAAACGTCCAGAAATGTTTGAAGCTACTGACTGAATGAAAGGAGCTGGCATCTCACTCTCTTTGAATCTTCTTTATCATGCTAGGATTAACAGGAAAAAGCTAAAAATTTCAGAATTGCACCGTGCAATGTGGAGATATTACTGTTTGTGCATTTACAATATTCATTGATTTTTGCCATTGAAAAACATGTTTTTCATATACCAGAAATGTTTGAAGCTACTGACTGAATGAAAGGAGCTGGCATCTCACTCTCTTTGAATCTTCTTTATCATGCTAGGATTAACAGGAAAAAGCTAAAAATTTCAGAATTGCACCGTGCAATGTGGAGATATTACTGTTTGTGCATTTACAATATTCATTGATTTTTGCCATTGAAAAACATGTTTTTCATATACCAGAAATGTTTGAAGCTACTGACTGAATGAAAGGAGCTGGCATCTCACTCTCTTTGAATCTTCTTTATCATGCTAGGATTAACAGGAAAAAGCTAAAAATTTCAGAATTGCACCGTGCAATGTGGAGATATTACTGTTTGTGCATTTACAATATTCATTGATTTTTGCCATTGAAAAACGTCCAGAAATGTTTGAAGCTACTGACTGAATGAAAGGAGCTGGCATCTCACTCTCTTTGAATCTTCTTTATCATGCTAGGATTAACAGGAAAAAGCTAAAAATTTCAGAATTGCACCGTGCAATGTGGAGATATTACTGTTTGTGCATTTACAATATTCATTGATTTTTGCCATTGAAAAACATGTTTTTCATATACCAGAAATGTTTGAAGCTACTGACTTTATGAAAGGAGCTGGCATCTCACTCTCTTTGAATCTTCTTTATCATGCTAGGATTAACAGGAAAAAGCTAAAAATTTCAGAATTGCACCGTGCAATGTGGAGATATTACTGTTTGTGCATTTACAATATTCATTGATTTTTGCCATTGAAAAACATGTTTTTCATATACCAGAAATGTTTGAAGCTACTGACTGAATGAAAGGAGCTGGCATCTCACTCTCTTTGAATCTTCTTTATCATGCTAGGATTAACAGGAAAAAGCTAAAAATTTCAGAATTGCACCGTGCAATGTGGAGATATTACTGTTTGTGCATTTACAATATTCATTGATTTTTGCCATTGAAAAACGTCCAGAAATGTTTGAAGCTACTGACTGAATGAAAGGAGCTGGCATCTCACTCTCTTTGAATCTTCTTTATCATGCTAGGATTAACAGGAAAAAGCTAAAAATTTCAGAATTGCACCGTGCAATGTGGAGATATTACTGTTTGTGCATTTACAATATTCATTGATTTTTGCCATTGAAAAACGTCCAGAAATGTTTGAAGCTACTGACTGAATGAAAGGAGCTGGCATCTCACTCTCTTTGAATCTTCTTTATCATGCTAGGATTAACAGGAAAAAGCTAAAAATTTCAGAATTGCACCGTGCAATGTGGAGATATTACTGTTTGTGCATTTACAATATTCATTGATTTTTGCCATTGAAAAACGTCCAGAAATGTTTGAAGCTACTGACTGAATGAAAGGAGCTGGCATCTCACTCTCTTTGAATCTTCTTTATCATGCTAGGATTAACAGGAAAAAGCTAAAAATTTCAGAATTGCACCGTGCAATGTGGAGATATTACTGTTTGTGCATTTACAATATTCATTGATTTTTGCCATTGAAAAACATGTTTTTCATATACCAGAAATGTTTGAAGCTACTGACTGAATGAAAGGAGCTGGCATCTCACTCTCTTTGAATCTTCTTTATCATGCTAGGATTAGCAGGAAAAAGCAAAAAATTTCAGAATTGCACCGTGCAATGTGGAGATATTACTGTTTGTGCATTTACAATATTCATTGATTTTTGCCATTGAAAAACGTCCAGAAATGTTTGAAGCTACTGACTGAATGAAAGGAGCTGGCATCTCACTCTCTTTGAATCTTCTTTATCATGCTAGGATTAACAGGAAAAAGCTAAAAATTTCAGAATTGCACCGTGCAATGTGGAGATATTACTGTTTGTGCATTTACAATATTCATTGATTTTTGCCATTGAAAAACGTCCAGAAATGTTTGAAGCTACTGACTGAATGAAAGGAGCTGGCATCTCACTCTCTTTGAATCTTCTTTATCATGCTAGGATTAACAGGAAAAAGCTAAAAATTTCAGAATTGCACCGTGCAATGTGGAGATATTACTGTTTGTGCATTTACAATATTCATTGATTTTTGCCATTGAAAAACATGTTTTTCATATACCAGAAATGTTTGAAGCTACTGACTGAATGAAAGGAGCTGGCATCTCACTCTCTTTGAATCTTCTTTATCATGCTAGGATTAACAGGAAAAAGCTAAAAATTTCAGAATTGCACCGTGCAATGTGGAGATATTACTGTTTGTGCATTTACAATATTCATTGATTTTTGCCATTGAAAAACATGTTTTTCATATACCAGAAATGTTTGAAGCTACTGACTGAATGAAAGGAGCTGGCATCTCACTCTCTTTGAATCTTCTTTATCATGCTAGGATTAGCAGGAAAAAGCTAAAAATTTCAGAATTGCACCGTGCAATGTGGAGATATTACTGTTTGTGCATTTACAATATTCATTGATTTTTGCCATTGAAAAACATGTTTTTCATATACCAGAAATGTTTGAAGCTACTGACTGAATGAAAGGAGCTGGCATCTCACTCTCTTTGAATCTTCTTTATCATGCTAGGATTAACAGGAAAAAGCTAAAAATTTCAGAATTGCACCGTGCAATGTGGAGATATTACTGTTTGTGCATTTACAATATTCATTGATTTTTGCCATTGAAAAACGTCCAGAAATGTTTGAAGCTACTGACTGAATGAAAGGAGCTGGCATCTCACTCTCTTTGAATCTTCTTTATCATGCTAGGATTAGCAGGAAAAAGCTAAAAATTTCAGAATTGCACCGTGCAATGTGGAGATATTACTGTTTGTGCATTTACAATATTCATTGATTTTTGCCATTGAAAAACGTCCAGAAATGTTTGAAGCTACTGACTGAATGAAAGGAGCTGGCATCTCACTCTCTTTGAATCTTCTTTATCATGCTAGGATTAACAGGAAAAAGCTAAAAATTTCAGAATTGCACCGTGCAATGTGGAGATATTACTGTTTGTGCATTTACAATATTCATTGATTTTTGCCATTGAAAAACATGTTTTTCATATACCAGAAATGTTTGAAGCTACTGACTGAATGAAAGGAGCTGGCATCTCACTCTCTTTGAATCTTCTTTATCATGCTAGGATTAACAGGAAAAAGCTAAAAATTTCAGAATTGCACCGTGCAATGTGGAGATATTACTGTTTGTGCATTTACAATATTCATTGATTTTTGCCATTGAAAAACGTCCAGAAATGTTTGAAGCTACTGACTGAATGAAAGGAGCTGGCATCTCACTCTCTTTGAATCTTCTTTATCATGCTAGGATTAACAGGAAAAAGCTAAAAATTTCAGAATTGCACCGTGCAATGTGGAGATATTACTGTTTGTGCATTTACAATATTCATTGATTTTTGCCATTGAAAAACATGTTTTTCATATACCAGAAATGTTTGAAGCTACTGACTGAATGAAAGGAGCTGGCATCTCACTCTCTTTGAATCTTCTTTATCATGCTAGGATTAACAGGAAAAAGCTAAAAATTTCAGAATTGCACCGTGCAATGTGGAGATATTACTGTTTGTGCATTTACAATATTCATTGATTTTTGCCATTGAAAAACGTCCAGAAATGTTTGAAGCTACTGACTGAATGAAAGGAGCTGGCATCTCACTCTCTTTGAATCTTTATCATGCTAGGATTAACAGGAAAAAGCTAAAAATTTCAGAATTGCACCGTGCAATGTGGAGATATTACTGTTTGTGCATTTACAATATTCATTGATTTTTGCCATTGAAAAACGTCCAGAAATGTTTGAAGCTACTGACTGAATGAAAGGAGCTGGCATCTCACTCTCTTTGAATCTTCTTTATCATGCTAGGATTAACAGGAAAAAGCTAAAAATTTCAGAATTGCACCGTGCAATGTGGAGATATTACTGTTTGTGCATTTACAATATTCATTGATTTTTGCCATTGAAAAACATGTTTTTCATATACCAGAAATGTTTGAAGCTACTGACTGAATGAAAGGAGCTGGCATCTCACTCTCTTTGAATCTTCTTTATCATGCTAGGATTAACAGGAAAAAGCTAAAAATTTCAGAATTGCACCGTGCAATGTGGAGATATTACTGTTTGTGCATTTACAATATTCATTGATTTTTGCCATTGAAAAACGTCCAGAAATGTTTGAAGCTACTGACTGAATGAAAGGAGCTGGCATCTCACTCTCTTTGAATCTTCTTTATCATGCTAGGATTAACAGGAAAAAGCTAAAAATTTCAGAATTGCACCGTGCAATGTGGAGATATTACTGTTTGTGCATTTACAATATTCATTGATTTTTGCCATTGAAAAACATGTTTTTCATATACCAGAAATGTTTGAAGCTACTGACTGAATGAAAGGAGCTGGCATCTCACTCTCTTTGAATCTTCTTTATCATGCTAGGATTAACAGGAAAAAGCTAAAAATTTCAGAATTGCACCGTGCAATGTGGAGATATTACTGTTTGTGCATTTACAATATTCATTGATTTTTGCCATTGAAAAACATGTTTTTCATATACCAGAAATGTTTGAAGCTACTGACTGAATGAAAGGAGCTGGCATCTCACTCTCTTTGAATCTTCTTTATCATGCTAGGATTAACAGGAAAAAGCTAAAAATTTCAGAATTGCACCGTGCAATGTGGAGATATTACTGTTTGTGCATTTACAATATTCATTGATTTTTGCCATTGAAAAACATGTTTTTCATATACCAGAAATGTTTGAAGCTACTGACTGAATGAAAGGAGCTGGCATCTCACTCTCTTTGAATCTTCTTTATCATGCTAGGATTAGCAGGAAAAAGCAAAAAATTTCAGAATTGCACCGTGCAATGTGGAGATATTACTGTTTGTGCATTTACAATATTCATTGATTTTTGCCATTGAAAAACGTCCAGAAATGTTTGAAGCTACTGACTGAATGAAAGGAGCTGGCATCTCACTCTCTTTGAATCTTCTTTATCATGCTAGGATTAACAGGAAAAAGCTAAAAATTTCAGAATTGCACCGTGCAATGTGGAGATATTACTGTTTGTGCATTTACAATATTCATTGATTTTTGCCATTGAAAAACATGTTTTTCATATACCAGAAATGTTTGAAGCTACTGACTGAATGAAAGGAGCTGGCATCTCACTCTCTTTGAATCTTCTTTATCATGCTAGGATTAACAGGAAAAAGCTAAAAATTTCAGAATTGCACCGTGCAATGTGGAGATATTACTGTTTGTGCATTTACAATATTCATTGATTTTTGCCATTGAAAAACGTCCAGAAATGTTTGAAGCTACTGACTGAATGAAAGGAGCTGGCATCTCACTCTCTTTGAATCTTCTTTATCATGCTAGGATTAACAGGAAAAAGCTAAAAATTTCAGAATTGCACCGTGCAATGTGGAGATATTACTGTTTGTGCATTTACAATATTCATTGATTTTTGCCATTGAAAAACATGTTTTTCATATACCAGAAATGTTTGAAGCTACTGACTGAATGAAAGGAGCTGGCATCTCACTCTCTTTGAATCTTCTTTATCATGCTAGGATTAACAGGAAAAAGCTAAAAATTTCAGAATTGCACCGTGCAATGTGGAGATATTACTGTTTGTGCATTTACAATATTCATTGATTTTTGCCATTGAAAAACGTCCAGAAATGTTTGAAGCTACTGACTGAATGAAAGGAGCTGGCATCTCACTCTCTTTGAATCTTCTTTATCATGCTAGGATTAACAGGAAAAAGCTAAAAATTTCAGAATTGCACCGTGCAATGTGGAGATATTACTGTTTGTGCATTTACAATATTCATTGATTTTTGCCATTGAAAAACATGTTTTTCATATACCAGAAATGTTTGAAGCTACTGACTGAATGAAAGGAGCTGGCATCTCACTCTCTTTGAATCTTCTTTATCATGCTAGGATTAACAGGAAAAAGCTAAAAATTTCAGAATTGCACCGTGCAATGTGGAGATATTACTGTTTGTGCATTTACAATATTCATTGATTTTTGCCATTGAAAAACGTCCAGAAATGTTTGAAGCTACTGACTGAATGAAAGGAGCTGGCATCTCACTCTCTTTGAATCTTCTTTATCATGCTAGGATTAACAGGAAAAAGCTAAAAATTTCAGAATTGCACCGTGCAATGTGGAGATATTACTGTTTGTGCATTTACAATATTCATTGATTTTTGCCATTGAAAAACATGTTTTTCATATACCAGAAATGTTTGAAGCTACTGACTGAATGAAAGGAGCTGGCATCTCACTCTCTTTGAATCTTCTTTATCATGCTAGGATTAACAGGAAAAAGCTAAAAATTTCAGAATTGCACCGTGCAATGTGGAGATATTACTGTTTGTGCATTTACAATATTCATTGATTTTTGCCATTGAAAAACATGTTTTTCATATACCAGAAATGTTTGAAGCTACTGACTGAATGAAAGGAGCTGGCATCTCACTCTCTTTGAATCTTCTTTATCATGCTAGGATTAACAGGAAAAAGCTAAAAATTTCAGAATTGCACCGTGCAATGTGGAGATATTACTGTTTGTGCATTTACAATATTCATTGATTTTTGCCATTGAAAAACGTCCAGAAATGTTTGAAGCTACTGACTGAATGAAAGGAGCTGGCATCTCACTCTCTTTGAATCTTCTTTATCATGCTAGGATTAACAGGAAAAAGCTAAAAATTTCAGAATTGCACTGTGCAATGTGGAGATATTACTGTTTGTGCATTTACAATATTCATTGATTTTTGCCATTGAAAAACGTCCAGAAATGTTTGAAGCTACTGACTGAATGAAAGGAGCTGGCATCTCACTCTCTTTGAATCTTCTTTATCATGCTAGGATTAACAGGAAAAAGCTAAAAATTTCAGAATTGCACCGTGCAATGTGGAGATATTACTGTTTGTGCATTTACAATATTCATTGATTTTTGCCATTGAAAAACGTCCAGAAATGTTTGAAGCTACTGACTGAATGAAAGGAGCTGGCATCTCACTCTCTTTGAATCTTCTTTATCATGCTAGGATTAACAGGAAAAAGCTAAAAATTTCAGAATTGCACCGTGCAATGTGGAGATATTACTGTTTGTGCATTTACAATATTCATTGATTTTTGCCATTGAAAAACGTCCAGAAATGTTTGAAGCTACTGACTGAATGAAAGGAGCTGGCATCTCACTCTCTTTGAATCTTCTTTATCATGCTAGGATTAACAGGAAAAAGCTAAAAATTTCAGAATTGCACCGTGCAATGTGGAGATATTACTGTTTGTGCATTTACAATATTCATTGATTTTTGCCATTGAAAAACATGTTTTTCATATACCAGAAATGTTTGAAGCTACTGACTGAATGAAAGGAGCTGGCATCTCACTCTCTTTGAATCTTCTTTATCATGCTAGGATTAACAGGAAAAAGCTAAAAATTTCAGAATTGCACCGTGCAATGTGGAGATATTACTGTTTGTGCATTTACAATATTCATTGATTTTTGCCATTGAAAAACGTCCAGAAATGTTTGAAGCTACTGACTGAATGAAAGGAGCTGGCATCTCACTCTCTTTGAATCTTCTTTATCATGCTAGGATTAACAGGAAAAAGCTAAAAATTTCAGAATTGCACCGTGCAATGTGGAGATATTACTGTTTGTGCATTTACAATATTCATTGATTTTTGCCATTGAAAAACATGTTTTTCATATACCAGAAATGTTTGAAGCTACTGACTGAATGAAAGGAGCTGGCATCTCACTCTCTTTGAATCTTCTTTATCATGCTAGGATTAACAGGAAAAAGCTAAAAATTTCAGAATTGCACCGTGCAATGTGGAGATATTACTGTTTGTGCATTTACAATATTCATTGATTTTTGCCATTGAAAAACGTCCAGAAATGTTTGAAGCTACTGACTGAATGAAAGGAGCTGGCATCTCACTCTCTTTGAATCTTCTTTATCATGCTAGGATTAACAGGAAAAAGCTAAAAATTTCAGAATTGCACCGTGCAATGTGGAGATATTACTGTTTGTGCATTTACAATATTCATTGATTTTTGCCATTGAAAAACGTTTCATATACCAGAAATGTTTGAAGCTACTGACTGAATGAAAGGAGCTGGCATCTCACTCTCTTTGAATCTTCTTTATCATGCTAGGATTAACAGGAAAAAGCTAAAAATTTCAGAATTGCACCGTGCAATGTGGAGATATTACTGTTTGTGCATTTACAATATTCATTGATTTTTGCCATTGAAAAACATGTTTTTCATATACCAGAAATGTTTGAAGCTACTGACTGAATGAAAGGAGCTGGCATCTCACTCTCTTTGAATCTTCTTTATCATGCTAGGATTAACAGGAAAAAGCTAAAAATTTCAGAATTGCACCGTGCAATGTGGAGATATTACTGTTTGTGCATTTACAATATTCATTGATTTTTGCCATTGAAAAACGTCCAGAAATGTTTGAAGCTACTGACTGAATGAAAGGAGCTGGCATCTCACTCTCTTTGAATCTTCTTTATCATGCTAGGATTAACAGGAAAAAGCTAAAAATTTCAGAATTGCACCGTGCAATGTGGAGATATTACTGTTTGTGCATTTACAATATTCATTGATTTTTGCCATTGAAAAACATGTTTTTCATATACCAGAAATGTTTGAAGCTACTGACTGAATGAAAGGAGCTGGCATCTCACTCTCTTTGAATCTTCTTTATCATGCTAGGATTAACAGGAAAAAGCTAAAAATTTCAGAATTGCACCGTGCAATGTGGAGATATTACTGTTTGTGCATTTACAATATTCATTGATTTTTGCCATTGAAAAACGTCCAGAAATGTTTGAAGCTACTGACTGAATGAAAGGAGCTGGCATCTCACTCTCTTTGAATCTTCTTTATCATGCTAGGATTAACAGGAAAAAGCTAAAAATTTCAGAATTGCACCGTGCAATGTGGAGATATTACTGTTTGTGCATTTACAATATTCATTGATTTTTGCCATTGAAAACGTCCAGAAATGTTTGAA